>NC_133661.1:29173047-29342173 GCF_037893015.1 Macrotis lagotis | reverse complement strand
GAAGAGCCTAGACTTCATTTTTCAAGAAATAATACAGAAAAATTGCCCTGAGATCCTAGAAGCTGAGGGTAAAATAGAAATCGAGAGAATTTACCGGTCACTCCCTGAAAGATATCCCAAAAGAAAAACTTTCAGGATTATTATAGCCGAATTCCAAAACTCCCAAGTCAAAGAGGAGATTTTAAAAGCTGCCAGAACAATTTGACTACTGAGGCTCCATAGTCAGGATTGCACAGGATCTGGCAGCATCTACATTAAGGGCTTGTAGGGATTGGGATATCATCTTCTGGAAGGCAAAAGATCTTGATTTACAACCAAGTATCAACTACCCAGCAAAACTGAACATCCTCTTTCAGGGGAAAAGATGGACTTTAATGAAGCAGGGGACTTTCAAACTTTCCTTTTGAAACAACCAGAGCTGAACAGAAAGTTTGATCTCCAAGTACAGGACTCAGGTGAACCATAGAGGGAGTGGAAGAGAGGGACTAACTATGAGGAGCTTAATGATGTTGAACTGCATGGGAAGAAGATATTGATAACTCATATGAACTTTCTCATTTACAAGAGCTGTTAGAAGGAGCATATATAGGCAGGACATAGGAAGGAGTGGAATATAATGGCATGATGTGGTAAAGGGATAGAGTCAGTGGGCGATGGGGGAAAGTACTGGGAGGAAGGGAAAGGAGATGAAGAAGAAGCTGAGAGATTTCAAATAAGAGTCAAAGAAAAAGCTTTTTTCAATGGAGTAGAGTGGGGGAAGGCAAGGGAGAATGAGTGAGCCTTCTTCATTCTCATCAGAAATAGCTCAGTTTGGAAATGACATACACATTTAATAGGGTATAGAAATATATCTTGCCCTGGAGAAGGATGGGAGGAAAGGGATGGGAAGAGGGGGGGATGGGGGGAGGGAAGGGCGGAATAGGTGACAGAAGAGAGGGAAGATTGAGGGAGAGGGTACTCAGATTCAACACACTTTTGGACAGGGCCAGGATGAAAGGAGAGAGAGAATAGAATAAATGAGAGGGGAGAAATAGAATGGAGGTACAACTAGTGACAGCAACTGAGGAAAAAATATTGAAGCAGCTTCTTTGGTGGACTTATGATAAAGAAAACAACTCACCTCAGAGACAGAGCCATTGAAATCTGAACACAGACTGAAGGACAATTTTTTCTCTCTCTCTCTATTCTTGAGGTTTCTCATCGTCTTGGGGGTAGGTTATGTTTATTCTGATGTTTACCTTTCTAACATTCAATTTATATCAATGTATGGCATGGAAACAATGTAGAGACTGTCAGACAGCCTTTTGTGGCAGGGGAGGGAAGGGGGGGAAATTGTAGAATTCAGAGCCTTGCAAAAAATGTTGGTGTTGGGTATAGATTACTATTGTATATAATTGGAAAACAAATAAAATGTTAAAATTCTAAAAAAAACTATAAATACAAGATAATCTGAAATAGTAATAGAGTCTTGGGTATTTAGCCTATAAAGTACAAATAATAAATAATGAATATTAAATATAAATACAATGAATATTCAATAAAAATAAAAAGATAAAAAATAAATACAAGATAATCTGAAGGGAGGGTAGTCACTAGTGGCTAGAGGATTAGGTTAAGTTTACTATAGGAGTGGTGCTAAGTTGAGCTTTAATGAAGTCAAAGATACCAGCATCATGTGAAGTAATGTTTACAAAGACATGAAGATGGGAGATCTTGTGTGTAAGACAGAAGCCTCAGATATCATTTGGTCCATCCCCTCATTACAGACAAGGAACATGGATCTCAGGTGGGTCATTTATGTTAGGTCACAAAAATAGCAGAAGATCTTTTATTCACAGCCAGAACTTATTTGAACCCAAGGGCTTATTCCATTGTACCCTGCTTTAAACTCAGAGACTGAAATAATTTTGCAGGGTGACATAGCCAGTGAGTGGCAGAAGGGGAATTTGGAGCTAGCTCTTCCTGCCCATAGATCTAGTACTCTTATCATCTTTTTCTCTTATTAGGGTAATTGATAAGGAATATTGATTGTATAATAAATAACATTAACAATAGTGAATTCAAGTCATGAGTCAGTGTGAATTTTAGACTGGAATTGGAATCAGTGAGACCTAAATTGTGAATTTTACCTTAGATACATGTGTTGCCTTGAGCAAGATACTTAATACTTTTAGACTTCAGTTTCCTCATCTATAAAATGAAGATGTTGCATTCAGGGGTCTATTAGACATTTGATCATTATCCATTGGAACTGTATTGTCTGAGACCATTGGCATAATTCTTTGGGCTCAGGTGGCACCATTCCTATTTAAAGGGTATGAGTATGTAGCTGTGTATAGTTCTCATATTTTTATTTGCAGAGGTGGCATTTAAAGGAAGGAAGTGGCACCCCTTCCCCTGAATCGCTCATGGAATTTTAAATTTGGAAGCCTCAGAAACCTTTTTACTACAATATGCCTGACTGTTAACCAGACTATCTTTGTTTGAAGACCTTAGGGAGGGAGAAATAATGCCCTCCAGCCTTTCATCATTTGCAGAGGCAAACTTAGGCTTGGCATCAGGGTTCACTTAGGGTTATCCAACACTGGAATGGACTGCCTCCAGAGGTAGTGGATTCCATCTTAATATCAGTCTTCAAGGAACAGCTGAATGACTAATTGCATTCAAAATTGCCTGGGATTTTGTTTGAGGCTGGATGCCTGGAAGGCCCCTTCCAATTGACTCTATGGAAAAACTTCTTTACACTTAAGACTAACAGAGAGAGAGAATCACTTGAAAGGAGAGAGTATCCATCCAGTAGGTCTTCCCCCTTCTGTCTTTCTATGTGTATCTCTATTTTATTTTATTCTTTTTGTCCATAGCAAGAACTTACTCAATTTTTTATTTAAGTAAGGGTCGAATAGCCACATGTGGAGGGAATTCTTGTTCATGGATAGATAGATCATTGGAGTCCCTTCCAGCTGTAAAATCTGGTGATTCTTAAAGATTGATTCCATATCTTAAAAACTATCCCTTGCTACAGGTGAATTTGAGATACGAGAATACTCCTAATGCTCTACAATGCTTCATCAACCAGAAGAGGGAGCAACATTTAGGAAGACTGTATTTCTCTCAGCTTTCTGCAGAGCCCTTAAGCTTCCCAAAGGGCGTCTTGATGTCACTTCCTCTTGCTTCATTTCCTCTCTTTTCATTCATTCTTTTCATTCATTAGGGTTGTCCAAATCTGGAATGGACTGCCTCCAGAGATAATCTAAGCTAAAATTTGCATCTCGGTCTTGCTGACTCCAAATAAATCATTCTAGCCTCAGATCCACAATGATTCATGATATTAACTCACTATTGTCATAACATTATTTACTGTTCTCAATATACTTATCAATTACCCTAAGTCAAGGTGGGTTCCATCTTGATAACAATCTTCAAGGAACACCTGAATGACTAATTGTTGTGTACAACAATTGTATATGTACCTGGGATTTTGTTTCAGGTTACATGCCTGTCACGTTCCTTCCAATTCAACTTCCAATTCAACTCTGGGAAAAACTTCCTTATGTCCATACCTTCCCTGTCCAAAAACATATTTATTAAGTCCCTACTTAGTTTCAAGCACTGGGGACCCAAGTAGAAAAAATGAAACAACTCCTTCTTGCAAAGAATTTAGATCCTACTGGAGACAAGCTTTAAGTATGTATAGACTAATTTTGCTCCTGTTAGAAATTTTTATTTTTTATTTTTAGAAATAGCCCCTTTGGGCCACTTCATCTGGTCTATAAAACAAATGTTCTGAACAAAAAAAAATGTCTATCCTGGGTTTTCTTCATGGCCTCCCCTGGAAGTGGCAACTTCATGTTAATTTGTACCACTTTCTTCATGAGAGTCATTGAAATCTATAAACATTTCATAGCTATTCTGCAGTTGTAAACAACATTCTGGCTAGCCAGTTATGCATCTAATAAGCAAGAATTTTCTGTAATGCCTCATACAATTTTTTCCCCAGGAAAAAATATAGTCTAGTTTGTTGTTTAAATACCCAAGGCTCTGTTAGCTTTCTTGTTGAAGGCATTCTGTCAAAGGATGAATCTCTGAGTTAGAAAATGGGATATTTTTCATGTATGTTTAGTGGTTGTTAGAGATACTTCTTAATCATCCTTGATAAGCTTTTTATCCCCCTAAAGTTTGTTTACTTTTCTGCTTTTAGTGAAAACCAGTATGGCAGCCATTTTTGTCATTTTTTATCTAAACCATGGAAATGGATTTTGATGTGACTCTACTGGTTTCTTATTTGAAACTATTAAGGAAAATTCACAATGTGGAAAGATATTTCAGTAGGTGGCAACACTATGTATCAGGACTTTATTACCTCCCATCTAGATCATTATCACAACTCTTCACTACTACTATTCTCTCTGCCATATCTCTTCTCCTTTCAAACTCTCACATTATAACCCATAAAATGTTGCTTTCATCATATCATTGGCTACAAATATTTGGGGACCCTCAGGGTCATAAGTAGGATATTTTGTACATAGGACAAGTTCAGTTCGATTGAAGAGTGGTGGTACTACCTGGTTTCTGGCTCATCAGGAGAAGAGTCTCAGATTCAGAATCTATCATCTCCCTTCTCCCAGGTAAGGTAGAGGGAAGGCAGATGGGGAACACAATCTATAATTGTACCTCACAGAGGTCAAGGCTTGTGGAAGACCCTGATTTTTGAAGTGCAGGGATTGTAGTTGCCATAGAGATGTATGAAGCACATCCATTCCCAGATGACCCAGTCACTGCTGCCTATGTTTGTAGTATTGTAGCCGCTGGTTTGTTTCTTGGGTACGATTCGGCCCTGCAAAGAATTGCAACTCAGATTCAGGAATGCAGGTTTTGGAAAGAAAATAGAGATTTATTAAAGAAGTTACAGCATATTGAGAAAGTGATAGAAAAGTTAAAAAAAGAGTTTAAAGAGAAAACCACATGGATTGCTGATTGAATTGGCTGGGCCAGCTGGCAAGGGTTCAGGAGGAGACTGGAAGGTAAAACGGGACTGACACCTCCCTCGGATCTCCTTAAATTCTCTCCCAGAGTCCATGGGAGAGGTGGGGTGATTTGGGAGTGACCCAAGTCCCTCATTGGAGATTTTGTCTCTTTGGGTGGTCTTCCAGGATCTGTGCTCCCTGGCTGCCGGACTAGAAAAACAATGTAATCCAAATCAAGTTGAAGGTCAGGATCCTAGGTGTGGAAGGATGAAGGAAGATTCCCTTTACAATGCGAAGAAAAGATTTACAAAGTTTGTCTCCAACTGATCTCATCATTCCCATGCCCAGGTTTCTCTGCATCATTATGGTGCAATAGATAGAGCACCAGCCCTGGAGTCAGGAGAACTTGAGTTCAAATCCAGTCTCAGAGGCTTGGTACTTACTAGCAATGAGACCTTAGCCAAATCACTTAAGGCTGATTGCCTTGCTTCTAGGGCCATCTCCAGTTGTCCTGATTTATATCTGGTCACTGGACACAGATGGCCAGAGAGAGGAGGAGAAACTGAGACTGGTAACTTAGTATAGCATCTCCTTACTCAAATCTGATTCATGTGTATGTCATGGTGTCACCTCCCTGATGTCAAGGTCTTCTTCAAGAATAGAGGACAAACATCATTATCATCAGTTTCAGACTCTTATTAGCTGTGTGATCTTGGCCAAGTTACTTAACCTTGGTTCCTTGTATACCAGACCATCTCCAGTCATCCTGATTCATATCTGGCCACTGGACCCAGATGGCTCTAGAGGAGAATGTGAGGTTGGGGACTGGTGTCACCTCCCTGATGTCTTCTTTGAGAACAAAGGACAGAACATCTGGCGCACAGTTGTCCAATGCTAATTATGGCTTGGCACTCTTTATTGCCTTCAGGTCAAAGATGAAGTGACTGTCTTTCAGTTATTCTTTCATTGCCCACCTGTCCTCTTTTGGACCTCTCTATCAGGATCCATGCCAGAAATTCTCTTTCCCTCACCCCACCTGTTTCCTTTTGTGTGATGCCTTCCTTTTTGGATTGTAAGCTCCTTGAGGGTAGGGATTGTTTCATTTTTACTTTGAATCTCTATCACCTAGTGGAATGCCTTTGTCATTTGGTAGGATGCCTTTTATTCATTGCCCTAGTACAGGACTGAAAAAAAATCCTCTGATGTACTTTATAGCAAACACCCTAGGGCTTGGTACAAGGACTGGTATATAATAGGCACATCATAACAATTTGTAGGCTGATTTCTTTAGATGTGTTGTCTTCCTTATTCGTCATTGAGCTTTTTAAATTTTTTTTTATTTTTTGCAAGGCACTGGGGTAAGAGGCTTCCCCAAGGCCACACAGCTAGGTAATTATTTGAACTCAAGTACTCCTGACTCCAGGGCCAGTGCTCTATCCACTGGTGTTCTATCCAACTGTGCCACCCAGACTCATTGAGCTTTAAGTTGGATGAAAAGGCTACAAAGTCTTAAAGATATAACAGTGGACGAGGAATGTACTGGCAGGTCAGATATCCGAATTTGGGGTCTCTTGAAGTATCTGGAGCAGTAGGGTAGTTGGTAAAGCCTGAAAGATCTTCAGACAAATATTGGGTTCTAGAGGGCCTCCATCATAGTAGGATTGTGGTTAGTAACTCTTTGCTTGTCTAAGCTATGTGAGCAGCACAAAGTTAGGGGCTGGAGAAGTTCTATCTTGTAATAATGGGAAAAGGGAGAGAGTGAACATTAAAGTTCAAATGGAACAGGGATTCTGAGTCTTGAAGGGGGTAAAGATGGAATGATCATTGTGAAAAGAATGTGGGGAAAAGGAAGTATACTTTGGCAAGAGATTTGGGGCACTTACTAATAGGCTTTATAGTGCCAAGAATAAGTTCTGGGGATCATGTGGTATAAGATTGGAGAGAAAGGAGGAATTGACTCTTCACTAACCATTGGACTTCCTTCCCGTTACTCCAAAGCAATGATACTTAAGAAATATTTGTTGGTTTTTATGCTATGTTGGTACAAGTCAACTTTTCAGCACAATCACTTCACATTTCTAATTACCAATCAGGTTCTTAGTATCCATTCTAAACCTATCATTTCTTGGCTTTAGTGATTTTCATCATTTGAAAAGCTTTACTCTTTTATTGATCCAATTTTTTGAGTAATAAAATTTCTCTTTTGGCACTACATCATGTATCTTCCAGTATCAGGTAGACCCCTTGAGGAGGACTTTTTTGCTTTTGTCTTTGTAGCCCAGAATCCAGTATAATTCCTAGCAAACCGTATGTGCTTAATAAATGCTTGGTACATTGGATGATTAAAAGCAACTCCAATTTCTATAGTGCATGTTGTTTAGAAAGCAATTTCCTCTCAACAATGCCCTAAGGGCTGAAGTATAAGTGTCTTATATAACACTTAGAAGTGTAGTATAATGGACAGAGTGCTTAGACAAGTAAAGTTTAGTGGGCCCGGAAGACATGAGTTCAAATCTCATCTCATATAATTATTTATTTTGTGACCCTGAGTAAATGACTTAACCTTTTTGTCTTTCAGTTGCCCCATCTATAAAATGAAGAGTTGGATTACATTACTTCTAAAGTTCCTTCTAGATCCAAATTTAGGATCCTGTGTTTCCATTTTATGGGTGAACAAATGATGGTACATTACCTGACCAGAGTCACATGATTGGCAATAAACTATTGGAATTTGAACACAGGTTTTATCATTCTGAGACCAGTATTTTTGTTACAGTTGTACAGTATTCCCCTCTTCCCTCCTTTGTGCTTTCCTTCTCCCTTTCTTTTCCTTTCCTTTTCCCTTTCCTCTTCTTTCCTTCTCCCTTTCCTCTCCTTTCCTTGTCCCTTCCTTTCCTATTTTCCTTTCCTTTCCTTTTTCCTCCTCTTTCCTCCTTTTTTTTTTCTTCTCTTTTTTTGGCAAGGCAAATGGGTTTAAGTGGCTTGCCCAAGGCCACACAGCTAGGTAATTTTTAAGTGTTTGAGACTGGATTTGAACCCAGGTACTCCTGACTCCAGGACTGGTGCTTTATCCACTATGCTACCTAGCCTCCCCTTTTCTCTTTCTTCTTTCCTTTTTCTTCCTTCTTTCTTCTCTCCTCTTTTCTTCTCTTCCCCTTCTTTCTTCTTTCCTTTCTCATTTCTTTTCTTTCTTTCAATTCTAGTCTGCACCTCACAGAAGCCATGTTGCTGCTTTTGGTCATGAAAGTGCTAAGTCTCTCTACTCCATTGATTCACCTCCCTCAGCACCCACTCTCCTCCTTCCATCCTCATGACTGTTTCAAAGAAATTTCAAAAAATGTTTCATGTTCATTAGCGCTCACATTGGTAAGGGCTTAGAGTATATCTATAATGTCCAGTTTTATTTTTGGTTATGATGTTGTAATTTCATTTGTGCAAGGAATGTCTATATATGGAAATTTCATATGTTCATAGAGATAGTTAACATATGCCATTCCATATTTAGTTGCCTGAGGCCTTGACAGGTTAAGTTACTTATCTATTATTGTTCAGTCATTTCAGTTTTGTCTAATTCTTTGTGGCACCATTTGAAGTTTTCTTGGCAAAGATATACTGGGGGAAGGTTTGCCATATACATCTCCAGCTCATTCTCAGATGAGGAAACTGAGGTAAATAATGTGAAATGACTTGCTCTGGATCACATAGTAAGTATCTGAGACTGGATATGAACCAGGTCTTCCTGATTACAGACTTGATCTACCCATTTTGCTCAATGGCATATCTTTATTTGTAGAATTTTTAACTAGCTCTTTCTGCCTCTAAGATTGAACTTAGGGACTTTTGACCCCAAATTCAAATCTTTTCTCATCAAACCCACTTGATGTCTTAAATTGAATCAAGACATCATCTGATGATAGATTTCAGACTTTACTCAGTTTACCTCCATATTTCACAGAGGGGTATTTATCTATATTTTATCTATATTTTAAGCTTCCTTATAATGTATTTATTTCAGGAATAGGGGATATTATTTTTATCCTAACTCCTCCATTATGTTTCATAGTTTCAAGATATCTGGGATCTTATTACTGTAACCCCCTCCAGTGGTACAGTTTACTACTGATCCACATCTTATTTTCTGTGATTTTTATCCATGGTCTTCCATCAATTTTTTTTCTTTTCTTTTTTTTTTTTTAGGATTTTTTGCAAGGCAAATGGGGTTAAGTGGCTTGCCCAAGGCCACACAGCTAGGTAATTATTAAGTGTCTGAGACCGGATTTGAACCCAGGTACTCCTGACTCCAGGGCCGGTGCTTTATCCACTACACCACCTAGCCTCCCTTTCCATCAGTTTTCAGTAAGATCTATGCCAAACACTGGAGTCCTTCCTCTTGGCTTCCACTGCCATACTTTGGCTCTCTATAGTGTGTAAAATACATACAATCTATCTACTCTCATACAATACATACAATCTATCTACTCTCAACCTGTTTCCTCATTGTAATCTCTTGGTTGTCATCATCCATTTTGCATTATATGTAAATCAATAGTGTTAGAGTTGCTGTACATATATACCCATCACTCATCTATTCAAGAGGAAGATAACACAGATGACTGAGAGACTTGATGCCATGGCATTCAAGGATTCCTGAAAATATCTGGAAATAGTTTACCTGGGGAAGAGAAGGTACAGACAGAGACAGGATATTTTTTCAACTCTTTGAAAAGTTGTTACATGGGAGAAAAGGTAAATTTGTTCTATTTTCTTTCAGATAGCAGAACTAGGAACACTAGAGAGAATTTGTAAAAAAAGACAGATTTAGACTCAAATGCCAGTTACTGTGTTAAACATTTATCAAAAACTTAAAAAAAAAGAAACCCCCAAACAAACCCAGCCCTGGAGAGCTTACATTCCAAATGGAAATAGTGGGTATGTAAAAGATATGTACAGAGTAGATAGAAGGTAGTCTCAGAGAGGAAGGTCTGGCAATTGGGTCTTGAGAAGGCACCGCTCTCCTCATTGGAGAACTTTAAGCAGAGAAGAGACTTATTTAATGATCCCTTCAGATCCATGCTTGCCAGAAAGTCTGAAGTTGGATTTTCTCTTTGGAAAATTTTGATGGTAATTAACCATACTTTGATAGAAATTCCAAATGCCTTCTAGACTCAGACAAGTGAATGAAGCCTTCTCAGAGGTCTTCCCTCTTAAGAGAGTCTACAAAGAGTTTTCTTCCTCTTGTAGCTATAGCTGGTAGTACATCTCTACAAATATGTTAGGAAGAGAAAAGGAAAAAAATAAATACAACAACCTCCCTCCCCCCATTTGAAAACAAGATGAAAAGAGGAAGGAACTAATTCCACGAAATGGAAGTTGGACTGACCTCTCAGTCCTTTCTTCGATTGTGTTGTTGTTCTAAATATTCTGACACACCCAGAAATAATGTGGCTGGTTCACAATCAGCAGCAGCAGTGGACTTCCCTGTAGATAGCTATAATTAATCCCCCTGGGAATAATTGCTTGCAGCTGCCCCAGGCTGGCAGCTCCCTTGCCCAGGTGATACCTATTCACTAATAAGGATGGCTCCTAGGTGATATTTAAGCTGAGCCACCCTATGCTTCTGTTTATGCCGGTTTCCTAGTGGGAACAATCCACACTGACTGCACAAGCATTGATACTGTAAATAACATCAGCATATCTATACATCTATATTTGAATACTAGCATCATTTCTTGAATACAAAGTTATCATCCTCAGATTATTCTTGAAATTTGATTAAACTTCATATCTCTCTGAAAATCTTACCAAAAGAATATATCATCCTCATCATGTTGCCCTTAAGAGTGGAGACCTGTATAAAAGATAGCAACTTAATGTATTTTAGCCCCAGTTATGTGACTTTAGGGACCTGGAATTAGAAAGCCTTGAGTTCCAATTTGGTTTAATATTTACTAATTGTATGACCCTCTCAACACAGGTTTCTTTAAATATAAAGTGAGGATAGCAATGCCTTCCTTACAGGGTTGCTGTGAAGACCAAAAGAGATAGTATAGATAAAATATTTTGTAAATTTACCATATAAATCCTAGCTGTTATTATTGTTATAATTTTCTAATTATTTTTTTTCTCTTTGATTTTAATTTCTTAATATTTTGAGACTGTTGCTATGGATCTGAGCAGCTTTATGGTTTTCCTTGACTTGATTATCTCATTTAAATATAAATTCCTTTTACATTTTATTAGGTCTTAGGTATTAGTACCAGACTGAATTTTATTTCCCTGAGAGCTGTGAAAAGTTATGTGATATGTGTGTGCATGTGTGTTTATAAGTAAAAGCAAGAATCCCTGGTACAGGAACTCCCTTTATCAGCATAGTTGCTGGGTCTAAAGTGCCTCTGATAATCACTGCCTGTGTGACCAGGGGCAAGTCATGTAACTTTTCTAAGCTTCAATTTACTTGTCTCTAAAATGCATAATAATAACCCCTGAAGTGCCCATTTTATTAGCTTGGTGTACATCTCCCAGGAGATGATGTTAGGAAAGCATTTTACAAACTTTAAAGAATATATTAATTGTTATTCTATCTGCCTCAGTTTCTTGAACTGTAAAAACAAGAATAATAGCAGGTACGTTAGAAAAGCTCAAATGAATATTATAAGCAAACTAGAAGATCAAGGGGTAGTATACCTGTCAGCTCTATGGCCCTGGATAGGAAGCAACCAAGGTCATACAGCTAGTAAGTGTTTATAGCTACTTCCAGTTACAATGCTCCGTCTACAATGGTGCC
Organism: Macrotis lagotis; assembly: GCF_037893015.1. Lineage (NCBI taxonomy): Eukaryota > Metazoa > Chordata > Mammalia > Peramelemorphia > Peramelidae > Macrotis > Macrotis lagotis. Next base: position 29,330,422 of record NC_133661.1, on the reverse strand, counting down.
TAGCTGCCTCCATTAACCATTGTGTTATGAAGGGGGAAAAAAAATTCCCCTGAAACTCGATGTTTATCCACACTTCAGTTTATAGATAAATCATATGGTTTTTAGACTACACTGAAGTGGGAACACTTTTGTTCTTACCTTGAAATGAATGAATACTGATCATATTGAAACTGAATAGTTTTTATTTATTACGATTCTCTAAATCAGTCTAAACAAAAAGCATCCTTGTCACAACATGACAACCAGAAGCTGTAATTGCTCTAGGATTTGTCACATCTGATATATTGCCCAGCTTCCTCCAGATATCCCTTTTGGTGACTGTAGGAGGATATAGACTCAATCAATTTATCTTTTCAACATAAGGGTTTTCACAAGTAACCTCGAAGGCTAAGGAATGGAAATGTTGGCCAAAAATAAAAACAGTAAAATCTCTTATTAATTTTTTTACATTTACAGGTTTTTTTTGTCTTTCTGATCATAGATAGCCTTCTAACATACCCTGTTGGGCATAATTAAAAATTAATTTAGAAATTAATTTAAAAAATTGAAAATGAATTCAGCTATTAGTGACCTGTACAATCTTCTTTGTTGAGTTGTGTAGTTAATTTTTTAATTAGGAAGCATTTATTTTTTTCTCTCTCATTCTTGCCTTCCTCATTCTCACATTGATTGATAAAAAGCAAAATAAAAGCAAAAACCATCATAATAAATATATATAGTCAATCAAAATAAATTGCCTTATTGGCCATTTAAAAATGTATGTCTCATGTTTTTGGTCTTGTATCTGTCATTATTATTCAGGCAATGGGGGGGCATGCCTTATCACAGATCATATACAATCCTATTGGGTCATTATATTGATCAGAGTTATTTAACCCTTTCAAGAATTTTGTTGTCATTGCATAAATTTTCCTGGTACTGCCCACTTAGTTTTATCAGTTCATACAAGTCTTCTCAGGTTTCTTTGAATCCATTGATTTAGGGAGTTTAGATAGACATCTAATCTTCTTCCTACAGCACCTCTTTGGGCAATTAGTTGCACAAATTTATTGTTCATTGTTAAAATATACTTCCTTATGGCCTCAGACAATCACCCAAGATTGGATCAGGAATGGACTTTCCTACCTTATACTGCCTAGCTCCTTCCTATCCTGCCATATTCTTGCTTCTAGACTTCCATCCATCCATCCATCTTAGAACATTTACTCAAAGAAGAAAGCTGCTATCCTTCCTGTAGTTATTTTGGTATCTTGAGGGTATCAATATAATATTTAGTTTGCTCATCTCTTTATCTCTCATTTTTACCACCTGAAAGGCTTACCACCTTTTTCATTTCTGAGATGGAAGACACCTTTGTATCATCCAATTCAATCTGACCTGCACAAGAGTCTCCTGTATAATTATTTTATTCATGTAAGCCAATGGAGTTAAGTGACTTGCCCAAGGTCACACAGCTAAGTAAATATTAAGTGTCTGAGACTGGATTTGAACTCAGGTACTCTTTACTCCAGGGCCAGTGTTCTATTTTCAACTCTACCTGCCCCAGGAGGCCTAAGCAATTATGAATATCAAGGAAATTATAGTTGGATTTATCTATTAAATATCATTGGATCTCAGTTTTTGCTTAAAAACCAAGTAAGAGGGAACCCACTACTTCTTGAGGCAACTCATTCATCTGCTGGAAAGTTCTAATGAGGAAGAATTCTTTCCTTGTATTAAGCCTCAGTTTTTCTTATTGCCCATTTTTCCTAGATCTGAGTTCATCAATAGTGAAGTAGAAGAATCCCAGTCCTTAGGAAAATGAAACATTAGTTGAAGAAATCTATGATTACTGTTTATTCCATTTGACATTTTTTCTTCTTCAGGCTATACATCTTCATTTCTCCCAACTCGTGCTAACATGGCCTCTTTCCATCATTTTTATTCTCCTCCAAATACTCTTCAGTTTTATAAGCCATGGTCCTTGGAACTGAACACAGTGCTCCAGACCAAGGCAGAGTACAATGGAACTCTCTCTACCTCATTCCTGAAAGATGAGTCCCTTTTTTAGGTTGTTAGGATAGTAAAGAATTCAGTGGTAGCACTAAGGATCTGAGTTCAAATGTGATTTCAGACACTAGATGTATGACCCTGGGCAAGTCATTTTACATACTGTGCCTCAGCTTCCCTATCTATAAAGTGAGCTAGAGAAAAAATGGCAAATCATTCCTATATCTTTGCCATAAAACCCCCAAATGAGGTCTTGGAGAGTTGGACATTGCTGAAATAACTGAACAGCAATATCTTATGAAGCCTGACTCCAGATTAGTTTCATGGTTTCCATGTCATACCATTTATCATTGAACTTAAAATTCACTCATCCACACCCCCCCATTCCCTGCCCTTCTCCTTGGCTTTTTTTTCCAGCCATGAATGAGTGCATGCTGTATTCACAAGGCTGTAGAGAAGGGATTGGCAGACTATGGTCAGCAGGTCATATTCACCTCATCATCTGTATTTGTGTGGCCTGAAGGCTAAAAATGTTTTTTTTCTATTTTTAAATAAAGTTGTATACAAATAATGTAAATGAAATAAAATTTAACATGTAAAATAACATTTCTAAGTCATGAGTCAAACAAAACAGGGAGTTGTATCTACACATGCATGATTAGTGCTGCAATGATTCAGTTATGTGAAGACTAGAGGAAAGTGACTTTAAATGCAGATTGTGCTTCATAAATCACTTCATATCAGCCTATGATGAAAAACCTAGTGGCATGGAATGAGAACTGGACCTATAATAGGAAGAGATCTGAGGATTAGTACTTGCTATGGCAGGCAACTGGTGGGCCTGGAGTCAGGAAGACCTGAGTTAAAATCTGATCTTAGACATTTACTAGCTATGAAATCCTAGATTTGTCTCAGTTTCTTCAACTGTAAAATGGAGAAAACAATATTACCTGTTCACAGGGTTATTTTGAGGATCCAATGAAATGATCTTTGCAAAGTGCCTGGTGCCTGGTGTTCAGTTAGGCAATAAGCATAAATGAAGGGGACACCATCCCAAACACTATACACTAAACCCTGAACATAAAAAGAAAGGAAAAAAAAAGCAGTCCCTGCTGTCAAGAAGTTTAAATTTTATTGAGGGGAATGATATACCAACAACTATGTACACCCAACTTAATTGGGTAATAATCAATAAAGGAAAGGCACTGGAATTCCCTTACCCATTACCCATAATATTTACAAGTTCTGTGTCCTATTAGCTTCCTTTAGCCTCAGCTTACTCATTTGTAAAATGGGGATAATGATAATTGTAATACCCTCCTCCAGAGGTAGTGGAGAACTAACTTTAGAGATTGTAAGATCTGGGTTCAAGGTCTCTCTATGATTCGTGCTGGCTGTATTGCCCTGGACAAGTCACCAAAACTCTCATTGTCACATATACATTGTTATAGAGCAAGTGGCTATGTCCTTTGGAAGTCTGCATTTTTCACTTCAAAGACAAAGGGCTGTGATGGAAAACGAAGCCCTTGATTTAGAGTTGGAATGAATGAATTCAAGTTCTAGCTCCTTGTGACTCAGTTTCCTTAATTGTAAAGGGGAAGCAATTGAATCAAAAGATTACTTTTGAGGGACCTTCTAGCTCTAAGTCTGTGACCCCGTAAACTGGTTAAAATGGATTAAGAAGGGGCACCTATGTGGCACAGTGGATAGAGTACTGACTCTGGAGTCAGAAGGACCTGAATTCAAATCTAGCCTCAGACACTTAATAGTGACCTAGCTGTGCGTCCTTGGGCAAGTCACTTAATCCCATTGCCTTGTAAAAAGATGGATCAAAAATCAGAAGTTAAGTGGAGCTCTCCTTGCACTGATAGATCTCAGGCTCATCTTTCCCTTTCTCCCCCTCAAATCCTAATTCTCCCAAACCTCACAATTAGCTTTGATTATATAGAATCTATATTGGAAATATTCTTTAGTGATCATCTGACACCCCCCTCCCATATAGGGGGTCACAAGAGTTGTTACTAGCTTAAGGTTGCCTTAAAACCTTTGGAGCAGCCTTTACCTATCTAGAAGTCTATAAAGGTGAAATGACTTGCTCATGGTCATACAGATAGTTAGTTCTCAGGTTTCTTGACTCTCAGAAATATCATTATGGCATGACAGAATGCTGATCTTAAGAATGAGAAAGGCTTCAGTTCAAATCTTTCCTTCTCTATTTACTATCTTTGTGACTAATCCTGAATTGTCCCCTCAATTGTGTGAGCATTGAATTTCACTGGCTGTACCCTGAGGGCCCAGGATCTCTTTGTCTCTCCTAGCTCTTCCTTCTGGCATTCTTCAAGTTCCAGCTAAAACCTTCCTTCCTACAGAAAGTTTTTTTTCCTAATTGCTCTGAATTCCAGTGCCTTTCCTTTGTTGATTATCACCCAATTAAGTTGGGTGTACATAGTTGTTGGTATGTCATTCCCCTCATTAACATTTGAACTTCTTGACAGCAGGGACTGCTTATTTTTACTATCTTTCTTTGTATGTTCAGGGTTTAGTGTATAGTGTCTGGGATGGTGTCCCCTTCATGTATGCTCATTGCCTAACTGAATCACTTAACATCCTTTCGTTTCAATTTGTTCATTAGTAAAATAGGGACAATATGCCAGTAGGATTTACTTCACACAGTTTATTAGGAGGGCATCATGGGATATTTCAGATAAAACCTTTTCAAGCCTTGGGGCTCTATAGAAATGTTTATTATTTGTATTTTTCTACTTGTTTTCCCAATCCAGGTTCTTTCCACGAGATCATGCTATGCATTGCAGTCTCTCTCTCTCTCTCTCTCTGTCTCTCTCAGAAAAAGAGATCGTGTGTGTGTGTGTGTGTGTGTGTGTGTCTATATGTATGTATAACCAGAGCATAGGCTTGGGCCTTCTACCTCTTCCTGGTCTCACCATGACTACATCCTGTCACTAGCTCTTTGAATTCCTGCTCTTAGTATTTGATCTGTCTTCTAGCTATTGGAAAAGAGAGGAAGGGGGGGAAAAAGAACATTTCCCCTGCACAGCAGTCAAATGCCACAAACTGAAAACTAGCCTCCAGTACCCATCAGCCTTAAGTGATAAATGGCGTATATATCCAGCTACAATTACCATAAAATACAGCGAGAAATCTTCCTATCCCACTGTCACTGTAAATTCAACAAAAAACAACAGCTGCAACCAAATGAATGGGGGATTTTCCCATTCCTTGGGATTTTACCATGTTCACGATTCTACAAAGGTTTTCAGAAGCATCAATCATTGGAACCTTTCTTCCCGTGGTCATCAGGGGTCCTGAAGAGAGGAGAAGCCTTGATCTCAGAACTTGGCCTCTCTGATACTGGAAATATTAGAGGAAGTAATTCCCTGGAGTCACTTGCTCTTCCAAGTCAGAAACCTCACCATTTTCAGACTGAAGATGACCTGAGCAGAGCAAAGATCAACTCTAATTGCTTTCTACTATTTAGACCTAGTCTGATCACCTCCAGTCCTATACAGTTTTTATACTTTCTTTTTATAAAAAAACAAAATTGAGCTATGTTCACTTTCGTGTTTTATAATATAGATTCAGAGTTTGATATTCCAAAGGATCTGTGATCTCCTTAACATGAATCCTGTCTTCACAAATACTGAAGTCCTGTCAATGCCTGCCCATCCTGGGCCACTCATCAATTTTATTCTATAGGTTCACATTGGTGGTGTTTGACTTGCCTTCTAGGGATCTTCCTCTTACTTCCGTGAAATAAGGAGTCTAACAAGGGATGTATGTTGACTATTTGATGTATTTATTCCCATTTGTGACAAACCCCTCTTCTTCTTCTCTCAGTCACATATGTAGTGAAAAGAGTACAGTGCTGAGATGTAGGATCAGAAATTCATGACTTCAAATCTTGCCTCAGACTCTTACAAACCCTGTGACTTTGGACAAGTAAGTTAAACTCTCTGGGTCTCAGTGTCCTCATCTTTAAAATGAGAGGTATTATAATAGTACTGCCTTACAGGGTTGTTGTGAGAATCAAATGATATAAGGTATGTAAAGTTCTTTGCAAAACCAAAACTGCTACGTGAATGCTAGCTGCCATTTACTTATTGGCCTTACCTTTCTAGCTACTTAGTGGATATCTCAAACTTGATGTTCCGCAGAGGTCTTAAAGTCAAAATATCCCAAACTGAACTTAATAACTTTTCTCAAAACCCCACTGCTCCCACAGTTTCCAAACTTCCCTATTACTGTCAAAGCACCATCATCCTTCCTGTCACCCAGGTGACTGTGTATCATCCTAGATTCCTCACTCTCTCATCCCTGATAGCTAATTTTTTGCCAAACCCTGCTGATGTTATCTTTGTAAATGCCCCCTCCTTTTGGCTTGCCATCACTTTAGTATCTGTTTTTATTAAACCATGCTTAGGTCATTACAATAGCCTTTTGGTTAGTCTCCCTTGCCACAAATCTCTCCCTAGTCTAGTCTATGTATTTGACATTTTAATACACACACACACACACACACACACACACACACACACACACACACATATATATATAGTAAAGGCAATTGATTAAAAGTCCATTTGTCAATTTATTCTTCAGATTGGTAAAATCAGAAAATTTAAGAGTTTAGTTTACTTTAACTACAAGAGTCAGAGATAACTGAAACAATAAAACAACAATAAACTAGAGAGTTAATGGGACAGAAAAATTTAAATCCCTGAAGTGAACCTTGTCGTTCTTTTGGACATTGGTTCTTAGATAATAGATCAGTGTAATTATTGGGTTTGTGCTAGAAATTTTTTTACCCTGATAGGATCTGCCCAATCTTATACTTTTTTAGTACAAGTTTCAAGAAATCGTGGCTACCTCCACACATGATACAGTACTAGAAGGTTACTTTACATATTGTAAGGAGAGTACATGGTAAAGGATTCCATCCAGTAGGAGTTTAGGAGAGAAGCTGAGGTCCATTGTCCAGGCTCCTTAAAAGTACTGCATTGGAAGTCAGAGGACCTGGTTTCAAATCTTGACTCTTGCACTTATGATCTGCAAAATTTTGGATAATCTATTTCCTCTTTCTGGGTTTTCATTTTAATTACAAGATGACAGAATTAGACTAGATGCCCTCTTAGGTTCCGTCTAGCTTTCTCATCACAGTAATTAAACATTTATTAAAAATCAGACAATGAATTAGGTTCTGGGGATGCAAAGGCAAAATCAAAAATCTATCTTTCTATGCTATGACTATTTTATGAACCATTTGGAAAGCACAGAAGATTGTTGTGAATGACAAGCAGAAATGAAACCTGCAATGGAATTCTTACTCTTAAAAACTTAGCTAGCTGCTTAGTGAATAAAATTTTTGCTCTGAAGCTGCACATACCTCAAAATATAGAGAACACAACATCCAACATCCAATGGAAACCTTTCCTCTTTTTTGGCACTGGTTGAAGGTGTAGAAAGTGTGTCAACCTCTGTTTCCTGTCAGGGACCACTGATCAGTGGTCTTAATAGGTTCCTTTCACCCCAGAAGGCTTAGTATTACCAGTGAGAATTTCCCTTGCGCTTAGCTCTGAGTTAAGCCCCTTTCACTCATATATCAATTTAAATGGAAAGGAATTTGTACTCTGGCTCCTGGTGACTATCTATTGGATGCCCATTCCCTGAGCAAATGGCTTAACTCTAGATTCATTCATTATCTTTGGCCAGGTTTAGAAAGGATGAATGCAGTGCCCCTTTCCAGCTGAGGTCTTTGGGCTGCCATATTGTCCCTTAGGAAGGTGGACTTTCTGTTCCATTTGTATATATAATACTCTTTGTGGCAGGGGTTATTATTTTCTGTCTTTGGATGGTTAGTTCTTAGCCCAGTGTCTGGCTCACTGTAAATGTTTCATAAATGTTTATTGTCTGAGTGACTGGACAAATTGTTCTTCTGTAGAGCCTGTGAAGAAACACCTTTTGGACCACCTCCCTTCCCTTTCTATGTCAACATTTATCTCTTGCATCAATTTCACAGGCTACTTCTTACATGTAGTACAAGAGGCTTGCACTGCATACCATTATTCTGGATTTGAGTGTTGAAGTCTTAGTGTTTGAATCCCAAATCACGTCAAATCAAGAAATATTTTATTAAGCATCTACTGAATGTACAGATAGAATATTGGTCATAATTTGGATCTAATCTCAGAGTAAAGACATTAATCCTAAGGAGGTTTGGGAGATCCTTTTTTACAGCAAGTTGAGACATTTAGGTGGCTAAAATGGAAGAAACGTCTTTTTGGGTTTTTTGGTCCTAATTTGGGATTATTGAAAAAGCAAAGTCATTTCCCTACACTAAAAGTACTTTTAAGGGCTTCCCTTTAATTGTATGGGATTCATGGAATCACTTAGCAGGATGCTTAAGTTGAGTTCTTAATACCTGGAAACCCCACCTTCCTCCTCTTTTTGACTCATTATCTGTCTCTTTCCCTTCCTCCCTTAGGGAAGGAAAGTTTATCATGGTCAAAGAAAAGCAGAATTGATAAATAAATTTGATAAAGATTTGGTAAATCATTTCAATGGCAAACACCTCAGGGAAAGGAAATGGTTTTTACTATGGTGGAAAAGAATATAAAAATCTTTTTCCTGAAGAAGAAAGATTGATCCCTTTTTTGAGCTGGAAATCCTAATAAGGAAGTAATCTATTTTAACCCAATATTTCTGACTCATAGTATCCACATTTAATAATGACTATAGTTAATATTAGTAAGAAACTTAATCAGAGTTCATTCCTTCTTTCAATCTCTCCATTAGTCTAATGTGTTCCTGATCTTATTGGTCAGTCTTTTTTCTACTGGTACTTATGTGAATCTAATTGATATTATTTCATTGAGCTGTCAAATTTCTTGACATTATATGGGAGTCAGTGGAACATCCTTCATTTTCATCTTGATTGTTTAAAAATCTTTTTGTTACCTGTTTCTATTTTAAAATATTGCTATAGAATTCCTAGAGAATTCCATTATCATTTTTCTCTTTCAGGCTACTTTATGATGCCCTTAAATATGAGTCAGAAGATAATCCCAATTTGTAAATCTTGACAATATTTAGTGGGGGATCATTGTTACCTTCTAAAGATTGCTCAATCAAAATATCTGGGGTCTGGTTTTACTGTTTTTCTCTGCATCTTATACTTTTTTATGCCTTCCCTTACCAATACTGATTACCCAGTACATTTAAGTACATTCTTCCCAACTTCTATTCATATCAGCACCTCATCTATTATATTCTACTAAATTCAAATCCATAGTATCACAGTTTCATTGATGGGGGTGGCTACATTTCTCTGCTTACAATGCAATTACTGTCCTTGTTTAATAATTACAGCCAGAAGGTTATTGTTCACATTAAGAAGTGATGCTGGCATTCCTCAGTTAGGCAGTGTGCATGAAAGTGGAATTGCTTCATTCTGTGAATCTCAGTTAAGGTAATGTTTTAAAGCAGGAAGATTTGTTTTACCAAGCTCTCTGAAAATAGTAATCTTCCTTCCCAAGTGGATGTATTAAGTGGATAGTTTTGGGGTAGATAATATAACATTTTTGTTAGGGAAAAAAATCACCTCTTCTTTTAAGGATACAAACACGAACATATCCCTATATACAAGGAAAAGGAATATTGAGAGACACCGAAAATGGATAGTAGACACTTGATTAAAAGAAGGAGAAAAATGTACTCTTTGAAAAAGACCCGCATCTTCACTATCTGTTGTCTATATTTCCAGGATGTCCTTGAACAAAATTGAAAAAAAAAATAAATTTCAGTTACAATAGAATGTTTGGAGCTTATTGTCAAAAATCACTCCACTAAATGTAAAAATATACTCCACTAGTATCCATTGAGATACTTTCCAACTCTGAGATTTTGTGACTGATGAAATGAATAAGATAGCTACTCTTATTGGTCTGTCCATTATGAATGGGTAGCTACGATAGAGCTGGGTTACAGGGAATCAGATTCCAATTGCTGAATCCATTAGATAGATGCCTTTCCTTCTCATTCTCCTTTGTAGTTCCCCCCCTCCCTATTTGCTCTCATCCCTTCTTTCTCCTTCCCCTACTTCTCTTCCAACTTCTCCTTCCCCCCCTTCATTCATTCCTTTCCTGTTTTTTCTTTGAAGCTATTAGATTAAACATCATAAGACCATTAATGCAAAATATTTACTCAGTTAAATGTTAAATTAATGTGCTGCCAAACATGCCCTGAAGTGGCTGTTTCAGTTTTTGTAATGTCTTCTTGTAGGCAATGCCGGCAGTTCCTGCCACACACCAGCAATGCTACACAGGGGAATCATCATAGTTATTCATTTGTTTTCAACTTATCGTTTACATACTTGGGATCAGGCACTTGAAGGAAGATAATCATTTTGTGCTTGAGAAAGATAAAAGAATACAGCTCATAAATTGAATTTTAGAAACATGGCAGATAGAAGAAGGAACGTTTTAATGATAATCCTAGACCACCACCATCCAACAACTTTTCCAATTGTATATTTCCAAAATAACATTTTGTAGAGTAATACCTGAAAGATGTTTTGAATATATATTCTGGATAAATGGCCTTGATTCATTCTCTCTTGTCTTTTCTCCTTTTCTCCTCTTCCTACCTATCCCCTTGCTTTCAGTAACTTTGCTCCTCTAAGATGTTTCAAACAGTCCTTCTCAAAAAATTATTGATACTTTTTGATGTATTTCACATTCATTTCTGAGTCTAACATTCCCTAACCCACTGAACTTTCTCTTGTAACAAAGATTAAAAATGAAAGAGGAAAAAAACACCTGAGATAAACACACCAACACATTGACCACATCTGAGCATGTATGTGAAATTTCACATTTATAACTTACTGATTCTGCAATCAAGGGAGGAATATGTGTTTTTTCAACTCTTCTTCTTGAGACAGTGTGGTATAGTGGAAAGAAAATGGGACTTGAAGTCAGGAAGCATGTTTAAACTCTACCTTGTTGGTTTACTATATTTCTCTGTTTCAGTTACTGTAGCTTTCTGAACTTAATTTCCTCATCTTTCAATGAGAGGATTGGACAACCTGAATGCTCAGGTCTCTTCCAACTTTAAATCTATGATCCCTGTCATTATAATTATATAAACACATCACACTTTGAGGGATGTATGATTTTTCCAAGTGGATTCCTTAAATCTGTTCAGACTAAAGGATAGGGATCCCAGATTCTAATCTTGGTTTAGTTTTTTTTTTTATTGACCTTGTTTGATTAAATACAGAAAATCACTGAATGATCATGGATCTAAATTTGTTTCCTTATTTTTGTGTCCTTTCCCTTTCCCTGATGAGGGATGAAAATGGGGAATCAAGTTGCCTCCCAACATTTCAGAGAATTTCAGATAGAAGGATTTGGAAAGGAGTGGTATGTTTAGATTTTCTTTTTTTATCATGTTGACTTGACAGAGGAAAAGGGAGTTGCAGCAGGAGCAAATGGGGCAATGGAAGCCAACTCCTGATTTCTTTCCAATGGGTGGTCCAGAGGAGGCAGTGGGATTTCTGGACAAACCCTCCAGTTTCTTCCAACCTTCTGTTGTTTCCATCTGTCACCCACTACATTGAGTAGGAGGCCATCAAAAGTGCGTTTATGTTGTTCCTGCCTACTCTTGGCTCTGGCAATAGGAGTGCATAGTTTGGAGAACTGGGTAGAGAACTTGCAAATCAATACTTAAGGCTGAATAAGGAGGAGGAAAAACTGTAGTAATGGTATAGTGTGACTTCATTTCACATATTCCTGTTGGATGAATAGCAAGCAGACTCAAAATTTGAACTTAGGTGTTAAATAACTCATGTATGATTTTCTCTCATATCTAATATGATTCCATTGATATGATTTTTCCCATAGTATCTTTACATTCATTTTGTTCAGTTGGACCTGGAGGGATTTTAAAACTAAAGCAGAGAGAGTGTACATATATCAGGGAGAATATTGGCTCTATTGGGGTAGCTTCAATTTAAATCACTTCACAAGGGAATTGTATGGGATATAAAAGGATAGTGACAGTCACTGGCTTGTCTTCTGGTCCTTCTCCTGTCTTGTCTTCCCCCAATCCAATTCATCATCCAATTTAATTTATCTTCCTAAAATATAGGTAAGATCATGTTTCTCCCCCTCCCTCAACATTCAGTAAACTTTCCTCTTGTGCCCAGGATCAAATATAAGACCCTATCTGATTTTTAAAACCTACTAACCTCTCTCTTTCTCATCTTTCCAGTCTTGATGTACCTTACTTTCCTCTATATATATTCTACAGGGTTATGACACTGACTAGTTTGCTCCTCTTTAATACTTCATCTCCTGATTATTTTCATTGTCTTTTCCCCATGTCTCAAATTCTTTCTTTCTCCATCTTCACCTCCTGACTTCCCTCAAGTCTCAGCTAATATCACACCTTTGCAAGAAGCCTTTCCAAGACCTTCTTAAATTTTGTGCATTTTTTCCTTATACTATACAGAATTTATCCTGTAAAAATGGCATGTATATAGTTATTTGTTATCTCCTTCATCAGACTATGAGTTCCTTGAGAATAATTTTATTGTCCAGTTGTTTCAGTCACATCTAACCCTTTGTGATCCCTGTTTGGTTTTCTTGGCAAAGATACTATAGTGGTTTGCCATTTCTTTCTCCACCTCATTTTACAGATGAACAAACTGAGCAAAGCAGGGCTAGGTGACTTGCCCAGTCACAGAGTTCATAAATGTATGAATCCATATTTGAACTCAGTAATATGAGCCCTCCTGACTTCAGACCCAGCATTTTATACACTGGGTCACCCACCTGCTCAAGATGTGTATTATGTACAATTTATAGATTTAGTAGCAGAAGCTCTGAAAAGTATATGATTGGTTCATTGTTATAGCATTGTTATAGTCTGTGGCCTAGGTAGAACTTCAATCCTGTTTTTTTTTTTTACTTTCCAGGCACTATTGTTTCAACTAACTCCATGTGAACTTTTTAGATTAAGGCAAATAATATTCCAGGGACTGAAATAACTTGGAGATACAAATATTCAAAACTATCAGTAAATTTTGGGAAAACTTTTGGAATGGAAGAAGTGTCAGAAGACCCAAGACAGACAAAAGCCCCTAGTTTAGGACAAAAAGGTCAATTTCATGCCCTAATGATCTTGAGGTTGGTAATATTTTCAAATGGATTGTCCAAAAAAGCACTTTGTGAGTGCCTAGAAAAAGAATTTATGATTACTAGGAAAGAAAGTATGGGTCACTAATTACAAATCATGGTAAAGTAATTTCATTTTCCTTTTTGATAGGGTTATTAGACCAGTAGATTAGAGAAATGCCATCAGCAAATATAATACATCTTGATTTCAGCAAGGCCTTTGACAAACTTCTTCATTATTTTCTTGTAGACAAGATGGAGAAATGTGGGCTGGGTGATAAATAGAACTAAATGAATTCACAGTTTATTGACTGGCCTTACCAAGAGTTGTAAATAGGCATTGTATTGGCATCTGGGACCAATTTAATTGGAAGGAATCAGTGTTGGACAGACTGTTATCATTAGGTTTAGTATTGGTGGAAGAGACCAGTCTCTACAGAAAATATGGGCCAAGTCTCTATGGCTTTCCTCAGTTCCTAACGAGAGAAAGTGGTAGAAGGAGGAGTACAGGGGAAGGATGGCTCGACAGTGTCACGAATAATTTATCCATCTTGTACTTATCAAGTTGGATTTGGAAACCTTACCTCTTATAATATTTGGTCATTTTTTCCACCCTGTTAATTAATCGGCCAACAAATATTAAATAACTTACATCTTAGGGACTTCTAAGGAAAGATTAAAAAATCAACAGCAATTCTATCAGAAGAGAAAAAAAAATCAGTTGATCCATCAACTGAGTATAGAAAATACAAAAACCTACCCAACAAACTGCAGTTCCTACCTCTTAGGAACTCACATATTCATGGAACATTGACATTTAGATAACTAGAATTATAAGCATACATGAATAAATACATATATGTAACACAAATACTCACAAGCTATGATATACATAAAATTTATGTTTTTAGAAGAAGCTCAAGAAAATTGAATACACTGTAATTTGAAAGTAGCAACTGGGGAATGAGTGCTCAGAATGTCCCTTAATGTATAAGGGCCTGTACCTGAAAAAAAAAAAAAGAAAGGGATTCTGTGAGATGGAAATGAAGAGGAACTGTATTTCAGGCACAGGAGATTATCTTTTTCATCCAACATGTTAGAACTATCTCTTCCAACTTGACATCATCTATAAACTTAATGAAGATGCCTTTATTCAGATCATTGATCAGAATATTAAGCAGAAGTGGATCAAGTACAAACCCCTGTACCAATCAATCTCTTCCATATCTTTCACCACATTGCCATATAAACATGAATGACTATTTGTTGGTTCAGCCATTCAACCAGTCCCACATACATATAATTGTACAGTCATCTAGCCTACATGTTTTCCACAAGCATAACATGAAATGCTTTATATAATGTTTTGAATAATTATAAATAACCTCTCTCCCTTTCCCCATTCAATTTTATCCTGTGTCCTTCTGGATTTGTCTATCTCCATCTCTCTCACATCTATCACTACAATATTCTTATGATGTGTCTGTTGAGGAAACCTTATAAAAATGGAAATGAGGTTCTTCTGGTCTGATTTTTCTTGATGAAAACAGGTTGTTTTTGTGACCACCGTCTCTTTTCCTCAATGTTCACCAACCATGACTTTAATAATATATTCTATAGTGTTGCCAGAAGTCAAAGTCAAAGTCCTTGGTTTACAATTTGAAGATTGCATTATCTGCTCTTTTTTTTTGCAGAAACTGAGATGATTCTTGTCCATCCTGAGGCATTTTTCTCCTCCAATATCTTTTAAAGATCCATGATTTGGAATCAGCAATTTCATAATGAGGATGAACCAAGTTAAAAAATAAGCATTACAATTAAATCTGCATTGTTGGCTAATGACCTCAGCTGGGAGAAAATCAATAAATTTATGATTTAGCCTTTGGTTTTCACTTCCAAGAAGTTATTTCTCCTTACCACTGGTATTAGCATACGAAGGGTTAACCAAGAGATTTGGCTTTCTCATGTTCAGTTCTTAATGCTCTTTAATAAAAATCAAGCCTACTACTAAACCAAAGGATCATACATTTATACCTAGAAATGATATCAGAGGACATTGAGTCCAAAAACTTTTTTTTCACAAATGAGGAACCAAGACTCCGAGAGATTAAATGATTTTCCTATAGTTTCACATCTGGTGTTAGAGGCAGAATTTGATCCCAAGTCTTCTTGAATCTAAGTGTAGTTTTCTATCAACTTTATGTATTCGTTAATTTACTTGCATGATATGTCAACAGAGATGGGATTCAATAATTTATTAATTCTTCTTGTTGGGAAAACTATTGGTGATCTATCTGAAAACATTTGGAAGTAGCTGGAGTATTTGGTTCTTTGATGAGATCAAAGATAACCCTTCCCATGAATAAGATGTATATTTAGAAATATAACATTCATTAAAATTATAAATTTTCATCTATGGTCAGGTGCTATCATGTTTGTGACTTGAGAGGTTCAAAGTAGGAAGATGTTAAGAGATGAGTCCCTCCTTTTCTGCATTTTATTGGTTTTATTTTTCCAATTACATATCATGAAAGTTTTTCAACGTTCATCCACTTGGATATTTATATTACTTATTTTCCTACCACCCTCCCATCCCACTCCTCTCCCCTTAGCAGCAAACAATTTAGTAAAAGTTGTGCATATACATTTGTACTTAACATTTTTAGATATTAGTCATTTTGTATATGAGGAACTAGGACTAAGGGGAAAAGAAGGAAAACCATGGGATAGTAGGAAAAACCTAAGAGAAGTTTTTTTTCAGTGCATTCTCAGCCCATGCTGCTTTATTGCTAAAAACCAAAATCAACCCCAAAAGTTTCCTACATAGTTGCAGAGTTTCCAACTTAATCATTTAAAAAGAGAAGTCTTTAAAAAAGTGAATGTAGTTTCCATTCATATTCTATGGGCTTTTTTATTACTTTGTTCATTTTTTGCTTTCCTCTGGATGAGGACAATATTATCCATAACATGTCTTACAGAATCGTCCTAGATCTCTGAACTGCTGAGAGGAGTTGCAATCTCTCATTGTTGCTCAACTCACAATGTTGTTGTTAATACAAACAATGTTCTCTTGTTTCTTTTCGCTTTGCTCAGCAGTAAGTGTAAGAGATGAGTCCCTCTTGTTATCTGCAAGAATAGCACCTTGTTTTAGTGGGGAAGGAGGATGAATTTTTAACTAAATGAATCAGGTACAGAATAGTCTTCCAGAACAAATCATATATATAAAATTACATTTGAAGGAGATACCATTGGCTGATGCTCTACTGATACTGTAAATGTATGTTATGTAATCATATTAATAACCATGGCAGTCTATGTTCCCTACTATGTACTTATGCCATACATGCACATACTGTGTGACTCCTATGAAGTAACCTAAGGGAACTTCTGTCACAAGTAGTTGTTGTGACTGTTCTCTTCCATAATTTGCCTTTTCTTATTTCTACACTAGATTTCCCCCTCCTAATATCCACCACTTCATCATCAGTGGCAGTATATTTTATACACTAACACAAAACTCTATTTTCAAACAAAATGAGCTCTTTTTTCTCCATCCCACTTAATGAAGACTTAAAGATAAAGTATGAGTCAATGATATCAAAAAAGGATAATTTAGCCAAAGTGAAGGAAAGAAAATATTCTTTCACAAGGAGACATCATGCTCAAAGTCAGTATAGTACATGTATGTATGTATGAATAATGAATGAATGAATGAATGAATGAAAGGCATTGTTTGAGTACCTATTTGCCCACACTGTGTGAATGCCGAATGTTTAGATAGAAAAGTAAGATACTCCTTCCTTTTAAGGAGTTCACATTCTAATTGGGAGAGGTAATCCAAAGAGATTTCAGTAGCAAGTCAAATGGAAAATCTCATTAGTCTTTAGGATTTAGTCGCAAGACAGATGACAAGACTCAGGGATCCTTATGGTATAACTGCAAGGCAGATGGTATAACCCAGCATCAGTGCTGAATTTGGACTCAGGAGAGAAGACTACTCATGTCCCTTACTAACTTCATGATAGTGGATGAGTCATAGCCCTTCTAGATTTCAGTTTTTATGTGGGAACCTCAAGGAATTATTGTGATTAATAATTGTAATAATAGATTTAATTGGAGATTTCAGGTTTGCAAAGTACTGAATGTATATTTTCTCATTTGATCCTTATAAACCTATGAGGTAAATACCTCTATTATCTTTATTTTGTTTTATTATCATTATTTTATAGATGTAAAATTGAGACTGATAGAGGTTGTACAGATAGTATCTAAGTCAGGATTTGAATTTAGGTCTTCCTGATTCTAGGAGCTAGCTACTCCAAATTATCAAATAAATTAATGCACATACAAGTAAAAAGTAAAAAAAATTGTTATTATTTTTAGGATGCATTTATTTATGTGGTGAGAAAAAGTGGTGATGTATTTGGAATTTTTGTTCACATTACTTAGAAACAAGTTTGGAATAGGCAATTAATCATTTAAAGCAAGCCAGTGGGACCAATGTAAATAGATTGTTATGAATTATGAATCCAACCCCACCTTGTCATGAACACCAAGGTCAGAGAGATTCATTCATTTGTCTTTAGATCTGTCCAGTGGTTAATGAATTCCAAACTATTGGCAGGAATTGACAAAACTATGAAATTACAACTTGAAGTTGCTTCTCAGGGAACCCATTTCTCTCTGAAATCACCCTGTCTGAAAATAAAAAGCATGAATAATCTCATGACACAGAAACAATGGGAGCATTTTTAACCTTCTTTCTCCATGATTTAAGTCAGGTTGATTGACTGTTTCTTGAAGAAACATAAAAGTTTTTTTGTGGAACATATTATGGGGGGAATAGCAGAGTACTAAAGCCAGAACCTTGTATGTAGTAGGTACTAAATAAATGATTATTGAATTGCACCAAAAAATTCATTTACATTAAATGTGTACTGATATTTTTTGTTCATAAAATATAATTTTCTAGATCTCAAAAACCACTTTTTAAATTTCTTTCATTTTATTCAGATATTTGAAGATATATCACACAATTGAAAGGTCAGCTATCATACAACAGAAAGATCAGATTGCTGCTGCTTTGTTCCAGAGGAATAAAAAATGAAAGTTAAGACAGGGAGATTTAATGGTTAATTTAATACATGTTACATTTAACACATATATGTAATACCATGTAAAATTTTAGATATACATACATGCCCACTTACACATATCCATAACATGCACATGTATATACATATGTTCATGCATACATATTCATATCTATCTATCTACATTTACACTACATATACTTATGGGATCTGTCCTTAGTCCTAATGGAAAGGCAGTGAGCCTCCCTTACTGAAGACCTTAAGACAAAGACTGGATGACCACTTGTCAGGGATATTGTAGAAGGGATTATTCTCCAAATATAAGTTGGACAGTATGGTGGCTTCTGAGGTTTCTGGCAGCTCTGAAATAATGTAAAATCTGTAATTTTATGATTATATAGCTAAAGCAGTCCTAATAGAAAGGCTCTCTGCAATAGAAACAATCATATTTAAAATATTTGGAGAAATATTCTTATGCAAAAATCACTTAAATAAATGAATTGAAGAATTTTTGGCAATAAATAAATCCAGTCTATAGCATGCAGGCCACTGTATGACCCTACTAAAGCTATGTCTTTGAAAATCAAATTCTTCAGCTTCAATTCATTTATTAAACACCTGTTGTGTTCCAAGCATTGTCCTAAGGGTCAGAAATACAGAAATAAAGTGAAAACAATCATACTTTCCCTCAAGGAGCTTACATTCATGCCTTCAGAGGTGCAGTTTTTTCCCCTCTGGAGTTGGTCACCTTTCTATATAGATTACCCTGGTATCTCTTCCCAAATCACAAACATTGTTGCCTCAGTGAGGGCTTTCAGAACTTTTGTTCCCTTCTTTCCAGATTTTGCATTTACATAGTAGAAGTAGGTTACAGCCACCTAAAATGTATACTTTTCTAGTCTTGATATTCTTTAATTTTAGAAACATTCATTTATGTCAATCAATCAATCCTATTAAGGTACCATGTTAGATTGTGGAGATAGAAACAGAGAGAATGAACTCTTTGCAAATTCTTTGTAAGAAGTTTACATTTTTACAAAGGAGATAACAGCTATATAACTGCGTATAGAATAAACATAAAGAGAATAAGTGAAAATAAAGTAATTGGGTACAAAGCAATATGAGAGTGAGGACACTTAGGGCTGAAGGTCTATAAAAGATCTTCTATAGCAAGTGATTATTGATTTGCATATTGAAGGAAGAGAGGGACTCCATGAAGAAGAGGTGAGAAGATAGGACATTTCAGGCATGAGGCCAGTGAGGATGGTGATAGGACATGGGGCGTTATACTTGAGGAACAGAAAGAAGTATAGAAAAGTATGGAAATATGAGTAATGTTCAAGAAGACTGGCAAGGTAAGATAGGGCAAGGTGGTGGAGAAGCTCAGTATTTGGGAGGCTCTGAAAGATAGGGTGGGGGAGAAGAGTTATTAACTGATTACCATACTAAAGGTCTAATGACACCTGGATAGTCTACTAGAGCCATGACAGGAAACTGAATCACTTCTATTTATATTGTCTTAAGAAAACTCTGAAGATCACCTGGCAGGAGAAGATACTAGAAACTGAGGTTCTTTCTTGAACTAAACTACTAAGCATTCCAACATTATTACAGAGAGTGCAACTATGATAGGCTGGCTATGTTGTTCAAATGCCAGGCATATGCTTTCCCAAAAGACTATTTTGTGGAGAACTCAGACAGGGCAAGTGCTTATAGGGGGTCAGAAGAAGTGATACAGGGATACCCTGAAGGTCTCTCTTAAGAACTTTGCAACTGATTGTGCAGCATGAGAGAAACTGGCACAACACTGCTCAGCATGGCATGCTATACTCTATGAGCAAGGCAGAATTGAAACAGTTCAAAGAAAAGGTGATATTATAGTACCCAACCAGGTGTTCACATGGACTATTTGTGACCAAACTGTGGTAGAGTATTCTAAGTTTGTATTGGTTTGTTTAGTCACAGTTGGAAATGCTGTAACTCATCTCTAACATAGTGATGTCATTTTGGTCTTCTTTGATAGCCAAGGGCAAGAACTACCAATCAATATTGCTCCTAGAGACAATAACACATCATTGGTACTTACTGAGTAGGAACGTGACATATTAGATTTGTCATCAAGAAAAAAATCACCTGTCTAGCAGATGGACTGATTGGCCATGACAATAATCTTGTTGGAAGTGATGAGGGACTGAAATAAGTTTGGGGCTGTGTACTTAGAGAAAAGTAGTTCTATGTAACTTAATGCTGTTAGAAACTGAAGATGTTGGAGCTGATTACTTGGAGTGAGGGAAGGTTAGGAGTAGAGAATAATTCCCATTATGAACAAGAGTTTGGAAGAGAGATGGATTTTTGCACAAAGATCATGACTTGGATAAGTTTATTGTGAGATGTCTCCAGGACTTAAGATATGAAGTGTGCAGTAGGTAATTGGTGATACAAAATGAAACTCAAAAGAGAGACTGGAGCTTTCTCTCCCTCCCCCATGCCTCTCCCCCTTCTCTTTGTAGCTTTCCCTCTCTTTCCCCTCTCTTCTATCTTCCCCCCTCTTTATTTTCTCTTCCTGATTTTAGTTATTGAAAAACATCAGACAGAACTCTTACAAATTTGAATTTCTTCTTTCTCCCTATTAATCAAGAAACTTGCCTTTTTCATCTTGTAAAACCTTTCAGGAAATATCAAAAACTCATTCTGCTCACAATCAGGGAAACAAGGTCATTGATCTGTAGATTAAAGAATATAGTGGCTGTGGCCAGGAGTTCTGATGAGGGACCTAGCCTCTGAGTGTAGGTATAGCTGTCTTCAGAAAATGAATACTGCCCCAGTTTCTTTGCTTGTATGGGAAATTGGCAGCAATAGGGAAAGAGCCTTGGTTCAAGAGGTAGAGGATCAGATTTATATCTGGGTTATGTCACTTACTACCAACCTTGGGCATTTTATTTAACTTCTCTTCATATGAGTTTCTTTAAATGTAAAATGAGAAAGTTGAACATGATAACTACTAAGGTCTCTTCTAGTGATACAGTTGAGATTCCTTGATCATAACTGAATTGGCTGACTTTTGATTATTTTAGATACAGAGAGCCAGGAGAGCACCTTTCATAGTAAAGGACAGCTCGGGGAGGCTTTTTTTCCCATTGCTTTTCTTGCATGTTTTTATTTGTATTTCCTTATATTTCCGTGTGGGTCAGCTAGATAACTAATTTGGGCAGCTAAGTAGCACTGTGGTTCAAATGCTGGACCTAGAGTCAGAAATATCTGAGTTCATATCTGGTCCCAGACACTTATGAACTATTTGACCCTGGTCAAGTTTCCTGTTTGCTTCAATCTTCTCATCTGTAACATGAGCTGGAGAAGGCAATGACAAAACACTCTAGTGACTTTACCAAGAAAACACCCATACAGGTCATAAAGTGTTGGACATGACAAAAAAAACACTTCTATGTGTCCCTGAGGAGTGTTTCATTGTATATTTGGACATTGTACTTCAAACTCCTTGGATTATTGAGGTGCAGGATACATGTAAAGGTTGAGCAGTGATGACTTTGTCTCATGGTCATTAAAAGTCTTGCCTTTGTCAATGCCTTCTGAGCCTTTCCCTGTTCTCCCATCTGTACTTGTGTCAAGGTTATAGTACCCTTGTAGTCAGAGATCGTGGGATCTTGGCGCAATGGTTTTTCTGCTTTTGTTGTTGGGAAGTAGAGAAAAGTGTGTAGTTTGAAATTAAACAGTAATTAGTGACTTGACCACAGTAGTTGCCCACTAAATATTTGTATATTTGAGAAGCATCAGATTCTTCTTTGTCATTTCAGAAAGCAAAATTCATAGAGACAATTCTGCTATGCCTGGTAGGGGGCAGCCTTCCTATTTTTTAAGGTGTATTGTCTGATATGGAAAAAAAGATGCCTATGTAGGAAGGATCTGCTCTTTTGTCTTCTAGGAAACCACTTACTACAGGTTCTCAGTCTATAAATTACCTTTGTCCCCCATCTCCTATTAATGTTCCTTTTTTGTTTCTAAACTACTTAAGCTTAGTTTTTTCCCCAAGATTCCACCACTGGTCTTTTCCCCTCTACACTATTTTCCTTGGCAATCTCATATACTCCTATGGATTCAACCATAATCTCTGTTTGGATGACATCCCATCCATATTTCTAGCCTTAACTTCCTTTCTTAGCCTCAGAACTGCCTTTTCAATTACCCACTGGATATTTCACCAAATCTAACCAGCTCCAGATGTATCGTGTTATCCTGATCAGCTTCCTACTAAACCACTGCATAGACTCCCTGTCTCCTTCTCCCTCCTTACCTGGTATATCATCTGCCTTCTTATCTTCCTTTCACCTTTATCTCTTGCTTTTAGAACAGCAGTCAAATAAATAAAGTCATATGTACAAAGGGAATGTCAATCAGTTTTCCTGACTGCATTCTCCATTCTGGTAACTTCCCTGACTATATTATCCCTCCCTATCTGCACTTGTCTATTTGTATCATCATCTTCGATTAGAATCTAACCTCCTTGAGGGGAAGGAGAATTTTTGTGTTTTGTATTTTTGGTGCTTAGCACAGTACTTTGAATTTGGTAAATGATAATAAAGACTTTTATTTTCATTTAATGATTTCATTGTGGTAAGGGAGAGAAGAGAAAAGAAAAGAGAGAAAGGAGATTGAAATTGAATTGAATCTTGGTCTATGTCTCCAGAAATTTTTCTTTGTTCTGCCCCTTACTGTGGTTCATTAATTTAGAACAAACAAAATTAGCTTACCAATATCTGGAAACAAAACCCATTATAAAAGTATAGACAGCAAATAAACAAGATGTAAAATAAATAATACCAGATGGTGAAGCAGAAGTGAGTGAGGGATTGAGAATTAAAGGGGGGAAGGGATACATTCATCTATCCCCAACAGTAGCTAATTATTTCTCCTCAGGTCACTCCTTAAGTATATCAATGAGATAAATATGGCACCAACTGTCCATAATTATATACAGTTTGGGGAAAATAACCTGATTTCCTTTCTGCAAAGTTGTCTGACTGAGTTTTGGTACACTCTTCCACTCCTATCTTGTGGGTGTTGGGACTCAAAAGTTCCAGCTTTTCCCTTCCCAGGTGGCTTCCTCCTCCAGTGATCCTTCAATTCCTCTTTCTGCCATCAGCCTCTTTACTGATAAGAGGCTACTCATTCATTCATTCATTCATTTATTCATTCATTCAGGGTTGCTTGGCAGTAAGACTGATAATTATCTCCATTGGTAGAACTGTTATACTTTGAGTGCTTTCAAGGCTGTTTTTGTCATGCTTGGGGAAGACAGTTAAATTTTCAGGACATCTTACCCCCTTACTGTTAACTCTCTCTCTTCCTACCTTCAAACTAGTTGTGTGTATACTGAATGAAAAGAGAAAGAGCACCTGGGTGCAATATTCTTTCAGTATGATTCTTCCAAACAATTTTCTTCAAAATGTCTTAAATTGGTTTCCCCATAAAAAACCCAGCAAGGTTCCCAGGTGATTGCTTTGGAGCTAAAGATGAGTGAGTTTCAAAATATCTGGCCTCAAGTGGATCCCTTGAGTCTAATATTATTGCCTTGAAATTCAAGCAATATGAAAATCTAGTGTTTTAAAAAGGTTCTTTGTCTATTCAGGGTTTAGCACAGTTTATAATAAACTGACCAACTTGATTCTGACCTTGGTGTCCATCAGATTAAGTGTTTAGATATCTATGCTTAGATACACATATGTGTGCATAGGTACTATATGCATTCATGCATAAAGTAAGGACCATTGACTTTTGGAATGATAAAAATTGGTATCTAAGGCTAGTTTAGTTCAACAGTCCTTTTATTTTGTAGATGGAGAAACTTAGAGTAGCAAATTGGCTTGCCAATTATTCGGTTGAATTCAGCAAACTTTGTTTTTTACAAAAGTATTGATCTGTTCTGTCCTTATGCTGGGTGCTAGGGATGCAAAACCAAAATAAACTGATCTCTTCTTCCCTTAAGGACATTACATTCTACAAGGAGGATATAGTGTGTATACAAATTAATGAATGCATTTATTTTATATATGCTATATATTTGATAGATATATGCATATGTATAATTGTTCAGTCATGTCATTCATTTCTGACACTTTATGACCCCATTTCTTTTCCCCTTCTCCTCCTTCCCCTGTCGTCTCTCTCTCTCTCTCTCTCTCTCTCTCTCTCTCTCTCTCTCTCTCTCTCTCTCTTTCTCCCCCCCCCTCTGTCCTTCAAGGCAATTTTTTTTTTTTAGTTTTTGCAAGGCAATGGGGTTAAGTGGCTTGCCTAAGGCCACACAGCTAGGTAATTATTAAGTGCCTGAGGTCAGATTTGAACTCAGGTACTCCTGACTCCAGGGCCAGTGTTCTATCCACTAAGCCACCTAGCTGCCCCCCTTCAAGGAAATTTCAACAGGGAGAGTGCACTAATAGCTGGACAATAGGGAGAATCAGGAAAAGCCTTGTTTAGGAAGGGCAGTTGAGCTCTGCTTTGACAGACCAAGGTGGAGGTGAGAAATGTATGACATACTTAGGGGATCACTTCCACGAGGTGAGAAAAGTAGGAAGTTCCTGTGCATGGAACAGCTTGGAGATCAGTTTGTCTATAGCAGAGAACATGTGAAAGGGAATACCATGAAAAAGAAGACCTGCAATGTGTATGGGAATCATATGGCAGAGGGCCTTAAATTCCAGGTTGCTGATCTTGCTTTTTATCCTGGAGGCCCTATCGAAGGTCACTGAAAATCTGAAAAGGAGAGAATAATATGTTCAGATTTATTTTAGGAATATCAGTTTAACATCCATGTGAGGACAGATTGGAATGAGGAGATGAAACAAGAAACAGTTTCACCAATTAGGAGATTATTTCAGTAATCCAGTCAAGAGGTGGTAAGGCCCTGAACTAGTAGAGTCTGTGTGAACAGAGAGAACAGGATAGCTAAAAGATACCAAAGAGCTAATTAGTGGCATTGCCAGCAATAGATTTCAGCTTTACTGACTCCCAGTGTTAGAGTTTATTATATTTACTTGATTTTATCTTTAATGAATGGAACACACAGACTTCATTATATATACACATATATGTATATAAAACATTTATTTATGTCTTGCCTCCAATCTCCATCTTCATCCTGCTGACTGAATAACCTTAATACATAGCTCTGATATGACTCTTCCTTTACTTAGAAATCTTCAGTGGTCCTCATTTCATTTTCTGAGGGAGGCCTTTCCATGTCTCTTTTGAAGCTGGTCTCTTCCCTTTGAGATTACTCTTTGCTTTAGCATCATGCATACACGCACACATACACACACACACACACACATACACATATACATATACAAACACATACAATTCCACCTTTCTTTGCAAGTATGGAGTCATTTCCATGCTGTCTCTCCTATAAGAATATGAATTCTTTAAAGACAAGGACCATATCTTTGCCTTTCTTTTTGTTGCCAGTCTTTAGCCTGGACTATAGTCAATGCTTAACATAGGGTAGTTCATGCATGGCTGACTGAATATATTAACTCCTAATCCTAGCATTCAAGGTTTCCTATAGTTTTACTGCAACCCCATTTTACCAGTGTCACATCATGTTTCTCTTCTTTTTCTATTGCATATCTAAGTCATACTTCACCAATTTCTTTCCATTTTATCTCTAACTCTCTACTGCCTAAAAGCCTATGCTTAGGTTGTTCTCATCACATGAAATAGAATCTCTCCTCATTCATACCTCTTGAAATCTCTTCCTTCTAGCCCTGGCTACTACCTCCTCCTTAAAGTTCTTTCCCTGAATTTGCTCCCAGTCTATAAAAGTGAAAATGATTCCTTTGTCCTTAAATTTATCAAGGTACATGATCTAGATTATTCTCTTGTATATATATTTTCTCCCTTTCTAGATTGTAAAGTCTTTGAGGTCAGAATCCAGGTTACCTCCATTTTTGTATCTTCCCTACTTCAATGCATGAAATAGATACAGAAGAAACATTTGGAATTTTTGTTAATAGCATCAGAATGTAATAAAGGAATTTGGTAGAATGTTTTCAACTCCTTCTAATTAGAATTAATGAATAGTCATGGTTCTTGTCCAAGGTGCTAAATTTCAACAAAGACCACTGTCATGGAGTTTCTGGCTCCTATCAGGTACCACTTCTTATAGGAGTTCTTTCCTGGCTTCCCTCCCCAGATTTTAGTACTCTGTATTTAAAAAGAAATCTTTTTGTATTTATTCATCTTTGTTTTATAAAAAATTCTTTCTCTAGTTGTATATAAGCAACTCAAGGGCAGAGGCTTTTATTTTTTGTTTTGTATCTCTAGTGACTACCATAATGCTTGCTACGTATTAGGTGCTTAATAGATAAATGTCTATTATTTGGGGCAGAGGCCAATTTCTCCAGTGTCTTTCAAAGTGAATTTCATAGTTGGTATTTAATAAATGTTTATTGAAGTGTTCCCCTTAAAGCTGGGGCCTTCCTTCTGAGATTACCACTAATCTAGTCTGCCTATAGCTTATTTGTACACAGTTCTCTATGTTGTGTAGCCTATTAGGTTGTGGGCTTCTTTGGAGTAGAGACTATCTTTGACCTTTCTTTTGTCTTCACAATATCTGGCAGATAGTGGGTATTACATAATTGCTTGTTGCCTCAATTTGAGTGCAAATGAATTGAATTGAATTGAATCAAAAAAGTCTGGAAGGTCCTTCTAATTGGGGGAAATTTTGAGGGTAAGCAGGACAATCAGAAATGCAGAAAGAATGAATGGAAGAGCCATCACCACCTCCTATAATGTTTATTGCAGTTTCTTTATAAATATAAATGTTATTATTCCAGAAGTCTGTGTGATTTTTCTGAATGGAAATTTCACTCTACCAACATAGATTTCAACCCATATCTGAACAAAAATCCAACCTCTTGCCTCAAATGTGATGTACCATTCCAGACATAGAGAGACCTCAGGCCATAGAAATGCAAGTTGGAAATTGCAAGTCACGGAATGTGAAAAATAGAAAAGGATCCAAGAGATCCTCCACTCCACCCTCCTTTTAAAGACAACAAAAAGAAAACCTAGAATGGAATAAAGTTTACTCAATATTTCCCAGCTTCAAAGTAGAGGTTAATCCTCCTTGGGGTCAACCTCAAGCATCTAATATGTGCTAAGAATTGCGCAACAATAATAGTAATACTGTGTAATGAATAGAAGGAAAGTTTGTGTGTTTGGGGTTATTGTTTAGGGTGATGCATATGTAATCAGAAATCCCTGGCTTTGAAATCTCTCTCTGTTGCTACCTCTTTGACCTTGAGTAAATCATTTAAATTCTCAGCCTCCGTTTTCCTATCTAGAAAATGAAGATGATAATCCCAATATTTAACCTCCAGGTGGTACTGCTAGTGATCAACATAATTCTATTTGCCAAGAATACTCAACGGAGAAAATGCCTCACTCTTCCTAACAATTACAAGTTCCACCCAATTGGGCAAATGTCAAGTGCCCTTTGTGGCTTTGAGTGAAAGTAGCATTCTTTTCCTCTCACCTCTTTCCAGGTGATCCCATTGACTGAGAAGTGGGTTAATGAGGATTTACTCAATCAGAATCAATTCTGAGTCCCCACCTATTTGATTTGCCTTAGATGCTTCATGACTTGTTACTTGTCACATGATAACTGGTAAAATGAGTTGGCCCCCACAGGAACAGACTTATCATGCTTAACAGAGTACAGGTGTTTAATCTTTTAATTAAAGAATAAAATCAGTAAAGCAATACATAATAAACACACATGTCCTGAGCAGCTGCATGCCTATGAGTTCTCTTCAACTTGGATAGGAGACAAACCAGAGAGTGCTCTAAATTTTGGAGTTCTAGGAAAGGTATGGTTCAGTTTCCTTAGCCCTTGTTTTCCCCATGGCTATTCATCTTTTTAGTGAATAATGAATTGTAATCAATATATCATCTCTCAATTGATGTTTGACTCCATATATCCAATAGGGCTAGTTGTGAGATGAAAACTATGTTCTTTAGACCTGGGTTTTAGTATATCTTCTAGTCAGAGAACATGCTTATCATGTAGGTTGGAGTCCTTGACAATTTGTGCTTTTTAAAATACATTGTTTTGACTGCTTTTTGCTCAAGCAGTATAGGGGCAATGAAAGCTTGCCACCTTTCTCTTCTGGCGCAGTGATGACTTGAATCCTTCAGACTAAGTTTCTGGGGATTAAAAAGTATTCCACATTAACCCTCTTTATCTGTCCTTTGAGTTCAGTTACTTATCAGTATCATTCCTTCTTTAGCATCATTTCTTCTGTTTGTAAGGCAAGAAAAGAGGTGCTGCTACATTACAGTGGCAACTTCACTATCCAAGAGACTGAAGTGAGACAATGACTGGAAAGAATTTTACAAGTATAAATTTGATTTACACATATCTACTATTACAATAATAATAATAATAATAATAATAATAGTAATTTATTCTCTTTTCAGTACTGCAGCAAATAATGTGAAAGTCTATGGGGACATTAAGAAAGATCACAGGACTTTGCCATCTCTAGATCTGGAATCAAATCCCTACTCTAACTCTAACTTAACTGTGTGACTAAGGATTAATCATACCACCTCTCTAAGCCTCAATTTAACCAGCTGTAAAATGAGTATAGTTATATCATCTTCCCCTTCCCCCCTTTAAGAGCATGATATCTTTAACCTTAACCTGCCATAGAAATGTACATTATTAACATTTATGAAACTGTTTCTGAGGATAATATGATCATAGATTTAGGACTGGAGGATCTCAGTGTTCATTGATATAAACACCCTCATTTTACAGATAAGGAAATTGAGCCCAAGAGAGATAAAGAGACTGGCCTGGGAACACAGCTAGTAATGATCAGAACTGGGATTTTGACTGCCATTGGTTCTTTGGTTCCAAAACTAGCTTGCTTTCCACTGTACAATGCTTCCTTAAGAGTCCTGCTGCTCCCAAACCCTTTTAGCTTTGCAAATAACACTCTTTCTAAATTTCACCTAATTGATTGTTTAGTCCTCTTAAGGTATTTGAAGTTAGAAAAGAGTTTTAAAGAGTGTTTCATGATGGGCAACACAGCTGGGTTTGGAGCCATTTGGTTCTGTTGCTTTATTTGTGGAACTGGGAGGGGATTCTTGGGGGAGGGTGATTTAATACTATTTCCGTTGGCATATAATTGAGCTGAGAAGCTGAAAGAGGAACACAGCAAGATATTTAATTAGTGCCTTGATAATGGTAAAATACATGATATGAGCAATTCCATGAACTTTTCAATGTGCTTTCCTATATAGGTTTCTTCCGAGGCGGAGACTTCTTCAAAACTTTCCTCCCCTTTCTCTTACTAAATCATTAACCCCTTTGGGACTGACATCGTTGTTTAATGAAATGAACATTGGAACTTAGAGATAAAAGACATTGGGTCATGTGTTAGGGGGCAGGATAATTCACTTTTCTGTGCCTCAGTTTCTCTATCTGGGAAATGACAGTAGCAGTGATGACACTGGCTTTCTCACAAGTGTGAGGATAGCCACTTTTTTATTTTTAAAAGCACAATGAAATGAATTATTTATTGTTATTACTATTACTAAGGAATAATATTAATAATAGTCTTTATGAGAAGCAGCTCAGTGTGATTAAGTCAGGACTAGCTTTGGGGTTGGAAGACTGAAATTGAAGTCCTACCTACTGGTCCATGGGCAAGTAGGACAAAGAGCCTTTCAGTTCTCTAAAAATTTCTGGAGATGATGTCGGTATTTGTATTGCTCCAGAGTTTCTACACCAAGAATTCCCTATGTGATTCAATCACAGGTCCAGACCAACCTTCCTAATTCCAGACAAAAAGGCCACAGGTGAATATTGAAATAAATGCTAAAGATTGTCATTGACTTGAGTGCTTTGGTGCATGTGTGGTTGTTCTGGTGTGACTGAAGTTTGTGCAATTTCTGCTTAAATATGTGATGGCTTCCCATCAGTACGGTACAGAAAAACCATCATATATACTAGAAGCTTTATTTTACTTGTTTTAATATCTCGAGGGAAGCAAAATGCCACTTCCTTTTCCATTTGTTGTGATTTAATCCTGATATAGGATCTACATATTTTTTTTCCATTCACACATGTCCTTGAAACTGTATTTTACTCCATGTTTTGTACATGAGTCACCATCTTCATCATAATGATAATGATGATTGCTATATTTGAATGTATCCCTAAGTGAAATAAGCAGGACCTTTCTCCGCCCAGAGATATGCATACATGCATACATATGTACATACATACATATGTGTGTATCTATATCTATATAGCCATTTAAGCTCTAAATCTGTGATTTATGGTATATGGATATGGGTTATTCCATTTCTTTCTTTTTTTTTAGGTTTTTGCAAGGCAAATGGGGTTAAGTGGCTTGCCCAAGGCCACACAGATAGGTTATTATTAAGTGTCTGAGACCAGACTTGAACCCAGGTACTCCTGACTCCAGGGCCGGTGCTTTATCCGCTGTGCCACCTTGCCGCCCCGGTTATTCCATTTCTTGCACATTTCATAATACCCCATGTCCCTGTGCAATTCTTGTATATTTTAATATATCCTTTATATATATCTTTATATATATGAATATATATCCATATCTATATATCTATCTTTGTATCTATGTATCTATTTACCGATCTATCTTTCCATCTACTACTTTCTATCTACAAATCTATTGATCTATCAATCTATCTACAGATCTACTTATCATCTATATATCTATTATCTGTCCATTATCTATCTACTCATCCTATCTATGCATTGATAATTTATGAATATATATCTATATATGTATGTATCATCTATCTATCTATCTATCTATCTATCTATCTATCTATCTATCTATCTATCATCTATCATCTATCTATATTTTATTCATGCCACTTTCGTCTGGTAAATAGGTAAGCTCCTTGTGGACAGACAGTTTAGCTTTTGATATTGCCAGTATCCAACACTGTGCCTGATATAAAGTAAACACTTAGCAAATGATTGCTGAACTGAATTACTTCTAGAGCAAGTTCTTTCTTCATTCTGAACTGAAATTTGCTCTTTGTGACTATGGTCAGTTACCTAACAACCTGGATTTTAATTTCTTTGTGTATAAAATAAGACAGTTGGGTGGGATAATCTCTGAGATCCCTTCTAGGGATCTAAGAATATCTATCTATCCATCTATCTACCTGTCATCTATCTATACATATATTAACATCTATTATTAGTCATTTTTTGTTTGTTCAGAGGACATTGCATATAATAGTTAATGAATTGATGTTTATTAAATTTTTCATTGAGGTGAAATTAGGGCATTAATATAGTTGCTACCATTTAGTGTCTAATACTGCTAATATTAGAGTATTTACTGCTAGTAAAAGTGTCAGGAAAAAGTGTGATCCCAGGTTGCTACTAATTGCCCTGGAATAAATAGTGCACCAAATGCAAATATTTCAATCCACTGTTATGGCATCTCAGATGATAAGTTTAGATTGATTTTTTTTGTTGACTTTTATTCTAGCTTAGGTTTCTTGGGAAGCTTTTGGAGACTTGCTCTTCTTATTGTAGCCATGTGATTTGACAAAGATTAAATTTAGAGTCCAGTGATACCATATGGCTGTGGATCATGGAACAGTATGATTTCAAAGGAAAGCAAATTAGAAGTGACCCAAAGGGCAATGGAAAGATAAATGGTGGATAGATGCAGCAAATTATCATGATTAATTCTTACTTGCAAAAAGTGAGATAGAAGACATCATCAAGGGCATCTGAGAATAGAAAAGGAGATGAGTTGGTCAAATGATGACAGCACCGTGGAATAGGTAGAGAGATTGCTTGTTACACTGAAAGTCAAGAAATTTTAAAAGACCCAAAGAATGCACTAATTAATTAATTCCAGTGCATTAATTTAATCTTCTATGGAAGCTCATAGGATCATAGATTTAGACTTGGAAGGGATTGTGGAAGTCATTTACTTCAGTGCCTTTATTTTACAGATGACAAATCTGAGACTCATAGCTTAGGGTCATACAACTAGCAAATGGACTTAAGGAAAGGTATGGATAAGAATCCTCCAGGATGAGAGGTTGCAAACTGCGTAAGTGGGGGACCTACCTATAGTGTTAAGAACATGAATTCCTTGGAGTGTCAAAGTTAAAAGTCTACCTATTGGTTGTATTTGTTCTGCCATGCATACATAAGATCAATATAAAGATTTAATTCCTGTTGAGCTATAAAACTGGACATGTGTTTGAAGAGAGTGATATGGTACAGTAGAACAAACACTGAGGATCTGGGTTCAGATTCTTTGCACTTAATGATGATGTGGGTATAGGCAATTCCCTTTAACTTTCTTGAACTCAGTTTCTTCATTTGTAAACACAGAGAACCAGGCAATAGTTTTAATACAAGAATATTGTACTTATTCCAAGTAGGTGGTAGAGGGGTGGAAGGGAAAGAGAAAATTTGAAACCAAATTTTAAAAGAGAATAATAAGAAAAAATAAGAATAAGAAGGGTACAAAATTTGCCTGGCCTTTAGGTAATAAATGGAATATTTATAATTTCCCTTCCTCTTAAATCACACATAAAGAACCCTTGACTCATAAAATGAAAAGGGAAGTAGCAAAGACAGTGCTTCACTTTGATGAGTGGAAATTCTCAAGCTTAATGGATTTCTATTTCTATGAAAGAAAACCTACAATACTTATTAATTTAAATTCCCCTGTAGTGTTAATCAATTCTTTAAAGAACCATTTATTATTTCAAGGAGAGTAATCATGTTAAAATATTGTTTAGTTACACCATTATTTTCTTTTAAAATTTCATTTCAAATTTTCTCTTTCCCTTCTATCCTTCTACTACCCACTGAGAATACAAGCAAAATGATATCAGAGATGTCAAATAATGCAAATCATATTTCCATATTGGCCATAGTTCACAAAAGTAAGCAAAATAGGGTGAGAAAATTATACTTCTGGGCATTATCTTTCTCTCTCAGGGCAGATGGCATTTTTCCTTATGAGTCCTTTGGAATTGTCTTGCATCATTGTATTGATCAGTGTATGCAGATCTTTCACAGTTGATCACCATAACAACATTGCTGTTACTGTGCACAATGGTTTCTCATTTTTTCTTACTTCACTTTGCTTTTGTTTATATAAGTCTTGCCACATTTTCTGAAGCTGCCCTCTGCCTGCCTCAGTAACTTCTTATGGAACAATCATTTATTTTTCAGTCATTTGCCACAATTTGTTCAGTCATTTCCCACAACATTCCCTCAATTTCAATTCTTTGCCACCTTAAAAAGAATTGCTCTTAATATTTTTGTATACACAGGTGCTGTTGCTTTCTCCTTAATCTCTGTATGGTAAAGATCTAGTAGTGGTATTGCCATATAAAAGGGTATGCACAGTTGTAGAGCTCTTTGGGCATAGTTCCAACTTGTTCTTCAGAATGGGTGGACTGGTTTACAACTGTAGAAACAGTGCATTATAAACTGATTTTCCCCATTCCATTCATCATTTATCAGTTCTGATAGGTGGGAAGTGGTGTCTCAAAGTTGTTTTAATATCCATTTGGATAGCTTTAATTTCTTCTAAAAATTACCTATTCATATCCTATGATCAATTATTAATACGTAAATGACTTATTTTTATAACTTGGACTCAGTTATATATATATATATATATATATATATATATATATATATATATATATGAGATCTTTATTAGAGAAACTTGCTGTGCAATTTTTTTCATTGTCTAAGGTACCTTTTTTCTTTTGAAACACTTAATTTTATTTTTAATTTATGGAATGAATTAAATTCTATAACAAATATAATAAAAAGATGAATATACATGAAACTACAAGTGTGTTATGCCCAATTTACTATTCTTTTTAAATATATAATGCTATCATGTTTAGTACCTTTTAACCAAATGTAATTTCCCTAATTATTTCATTTAATTGTCTATTTTTAATTTTGCTTTGTCTGAGTTCATAGTTTTTATTCCATTTTATTCTCTTTAGTGTCTCTATTTATTCTGTCCCTCCTCAAAAGTCTGTTTTGCTTCTGACTTCTGCTTCCTTTAACCCCTGCTTCCTTTTATTAACTCCTGTTTTTTCTTATCTACTTTTCTTCCTCTTTCTCCATTGAGTAAGATTGATGTCTCTCTCTCTCTCTCTCTCTCTCTCTCTCTCTCTCTCTCTTCCTGTGTGTGTGTGTGTGTGTGTGTGTGTGTGTGTGTGTGTGTGCGAGCTTTTATCTTTGAACCAATTCCTATGGCTGTAGGGTTCAAGCTTTGTCCACCTCCTTCTTTTTCCTTCTACTATAAAGATTCCTTCTTGTATACCTCTTTTAAGACAATCTTCCACATTCTGTTTCTTCTACCTTCTTCCAATATATTCTTCCTTCTCATTACTTCAACTTTTTTTTTCTTTGTTGATTATCTCAACATAATCAACTCTCACCCAAGTCCTCTATCTGTGGAGATTCCTTATAACTCCCCTAAAATGATAAAGTTAGTAGGACTTACTTGTATCTTCTTCCCATATATGTATAAAGTTTAACCTTATTGAGTCACATATCCCTTTCATGTTTACTTTTTTCTTCTCTTCAGTCTTGTGTTTAAATATCAAATTTTCTATTCAGCTTTGGACTTTTCATCACAGTTTGTCCTCTTATTTTCTTTAAATGTTCATTTGCCCTCTTGAAGGATTTTATGCATTAATATGCTTAGTTCTTCACTCCTTTACCATAGAAATGGCTAAATATTGTGTGATCCCAACTGTGATTCCATGGTGTCTCAGTCATCATTTTTTCTTTGTTTCTTATAATATTTTCTTCTTGACATAGGG
Organism: Macrotis lagotis; assembly: GCF_037893015.1. Lineage (NCBI taxonomy): Eukaryota > Metazoa > Chordata > Mammalia > Peramelemorphia > Peramelidae > Macrotis > Macrotis lagotis. Next base: position 29,295,234 of record NC_133661.1, on the reverse strand, counting down.
GATCTGGCAAGTGGTTACAATATTCCTAGCAGTTTTCATTTTGGGATCTCTTTCAGGAGATGATTGGTGAATTCTTTCAATTTCTATTTTTAATCCTCTGAATTAAGCTATCAGGGAAGTTTTCCTATATGATTTCTTGAATTATAATGTCTAGCCTCTTTTTTGATCATGACTTTCAGGTAGTCTAATAAGTTTTAAATTGCTTACTCTGGGTCTATTTTCTAGGTCACTTGTTTTTCTGATGAGATACATGTTTTATTGTTTTTTTCATTCTTTTGACTTTTAAAAATTGATTTTGCATATTTCATTGTGTCATTAGTTTCCACCAACGCAATTTTAGTTTTCCAGCAATTATTTTATTCAGTGCGATTTTGATCACTTTTGCTTTTTAAAGATTTTTTCCCAGTGAATTTTTGTACTTTCTTTTTCTATTTGACCTATTCTATTTTTTAAAGAGTGCTTTTATTCCCAGTGAATCTTTGTGCCCTTTTAACAATTAGGCCAATTTTGTATTTTAAGGTGTATTTTCTCAAGTATTTTTGTACCTGTTCTAACTGAGCTGTTAATACTGTTTTCATAAGTTTCTTGTTATCATTCTCATTTATTTCCCCTATTTTCCTCTACTACTCTTATCTCTTTCTTTAACTATTCCAGAAATTCTTGTTTGCCTTTTTCAAGTTAGAATTTTTCTTTAGAGCTTCTCTCATAGCTCTTTTCACATTTTTTTGTCTTTTTTTCTGAGTTTGTGTCTTGGTGTTCCCTGCAAGGATAGTTGCTTTTTTATGATCAAGTTCTTTTTTGTTGTTTGATCATTTTTCTAAGCTGTTTCTTGATGCTGATCTTTATATTAAAATTGAACTTGCTGGTATGGGTGAGGGAAGCATTGTCTCAAATTTCAAGTTTTTTTGGTTTTGTTTTGTTTTGTACTGCTATTTTCTAAGTTAATTCTGAGTATCTGCAATCTTTTTGTTGAATTCTTGGAAGAGGTGTGATTGCTGCTTTCTTGTTCTGCACTCTGCTCCTGTTTCTCTCTGTCTTGAAAGTGAGACAAGGGTCCTTGATCCATTGTGTATCCACATGCACTCTTCACTGGGAAACGTGATCCAGAACTGTTATGGGCCATAGAGTTGCCAGTCAGTACCACTTGTACCCAGTGAGCAAAGTCTCTCCTGTAATGTCTTTCAGACTTGACCATCTCTGAGCTGAGTGTCCAAAGCTACTGCTGTGGCCTTGGCTGCGGTGGCTCCCTCCAAGGCCCACTTTTGGTGTTGATTCTGTGTGTTCTCTGGACAGGCCTCCATCTTGGTATCACAGACCTCATCTAAGCTTACTTAGGCTACAGAAATGTCTCACTCTAACATTTTGTTGCCTCTAACACTCTAAAGTTTGATTTGAAATTTTACTTTAAAACTGTTTGGGGTAAATAGAGAATTCAGTATGATTATTGCCTTTAATCTATCATCTTGGCTCCATTTCATGGAGTCATTGTAATTATTGAATTACTCTATTGACTATATATATATATATATATATATATATATAGTCAGATGGAGAGAAATTCTGTTTAGCTTCTAATATTTTAAGTGAAAAAAATCTAATGCTTTTTGTTACAGTATGACATAGTAGATGAAAAGACTAATTATATTCTGGATTGCAGATAAGAAGGCATATTTCTTAGAACCAGGTAAGGATGAGTCCCTCCATATGCTGTACTGGTCATATGCTGTGTGGAGCATGTTGCTCAGTTTTGTCTAACATATTATATAAAGGACCTTGATAAGTAGAGATATAGCCAGTAGAGTCTGAGTGGTATTGTGGATGTTTGTTGTTCAGTCATTGTCTAAGTTATGCCCAACTCTATTTTTTGGCAATGATACTGACATGGTTTGACATTTTCTTTTCCAGCTTATTATACAGATGAGAAAAATGGGGCAAACAGAATTAAGTGACTTGTCAAGGGTCACACAGCTAGCAAGATTTGAAATTAGGAATCTTCCTGACCCCAAGGCCAGCAATTTTCCACTTTGCTACCTCATTGCCTGTTGAAGATGCTGGAGACTAGTAAAATAGGCTTTCTCAAATATTAGATTTAGATTAAAGGAACATTTAGATTAAAGGAAAAAAAAACTACTTGTTAAACTGCATGAAAGCTGTCTTCAGTTAAGGCCCACATATAAAAGTTATAGACTCATTCTGTCTTCCTAATAGAAATAACATCAATGGGTGGAAGTTATAAAGAGGCAGATTTAGTTGATGCTAGATTTTTTCTTTTAGATTTCATTACATAAATAAACAATATAATGAATAAGAGGAATTTTTTTTTAAAAGAGTTACACAGGGGTTTAGAATCTGAATGTTTTGGGAATTTTAAACCTTAAATTTAAAGTCAGTAGAGGGTAGCAGAAAGATTGTTTTATTTGAAGGTAAAGGACCTGGGGTTAAATCCTTGCTCTGTCACTTACTACCACATGATGATGCTATTTGTTTTTTGTTCTCAAAGAAAATAGGACATCAGGGAGGTTGATGCTGTGACAAGCACAGGAATAGTAGTTTAGTGAGGGGTTGCTGTTCTTCTCTGGAGTCACCTAGGTCCAGTGGCTTGATATTACCGTATATAGCTTTGGGCAAGTCACTTCTACCCTGTGGGCCTCAGTTTCCCCATATAAAATGACACAGATAAAGTAGCTGACTTTTCATGGCCCTTCTAGTTAACTCTTTGATTTTGTGGACGTGTAAGATCTTTTTCTAAAGATCTACCTCCTTTAAGATAGGGAATATTTTGGTTTTGGCTGTGCCCCCAGAGTCTAGTGGAGGATATTGAACAAGCTGTTGTAGATGTTTAATAAGTGTTTATTAAATTGAATTGAATTGAACTGACACACCTCCATGTTGACATTCTCAGTATAAATGAAAGTAGAAAACATGAATGTCAACATGATTTACATTGCACATATTTGCTATATCCTTATTTATGTGCATATCTTCCTTTCCCAAAGCTAAGCAAAAATTCCTTCAAAACAGGGACTGTTTGGGGTGGCTAGGTGGCACAGTGGATAAAGCACCAGCCTTGGAGTCAGGAGTACCTGGGTTCAAATCCAGTCTCAGACATTTAATAATTACCTAGCTGTGTGGCCTTGGGCAAGCCACTTAACCCCATTTGCCTTGCAAAAAACCTAAAAAAACAAAAAATACCCCCCAAAACAAAAAAAAAACAGGGACTGTTTGATTTTATCTTATCTTTTGTGTCCCCAGAGCCTAGGAGAGTGCTTGAAATATAGTAGATGCTAACTGTATATTTGCTGATTGATTAGTAAGTGAATAAGGAAGTAGCCAGATATGAGTAGTTTACCTAACAGGTTCTTGGTTAACAAAAAAGAAACATCAACTAAGCAACAGATTCCATAGAGTTAGTTTCATTGACCACAAAGAGAAGTGGGAAATGGCCCTTCCGGACCATCTCAGTTCTCATTATTACAGATGAGCAGAGGCCGAGGAACCACCGTGAAGAACACCACAGTATATTGCTAGAACTGGTTGAAGAGAGTAAAATTGGGAAAAATTTCAAAGAAGATGTTAATGATAACTTTGGATTCATATTAATGCCTTCCTTCTAAAAAGCCTGGAGTATTTCACACAACCTAGGATTTAATTTATTCTTTTACCCCTGCTATACTGCCAAAGAGGTGGCCAGTATTATTAAAGATTTCTTAGGGGTTGAAGGGGTTTAGATGGTAGAGTCATTTACTGGAAATAGATCTGAAAAGGAGCCACTTGACTAAGATGGTTTAAAATCATTCTTGCAAATAGCCTCTTATCTATGCACTCAGGATGAATAACAGACTAGGCCAAATTAAGAGACTCAAAGCTCATTTTATTGATTCTTCTAGTGAGGGTCCTCTTTAGGTAAGGGGAATTGGGCACAATCCTTATTTATGTCTTATATTTAATTGTAATGTTCCCTCCCAACAGCCCAAATTCAGAATCCTAGACGTAAGCAGAATAGACTCCAGTCTTAATTTTCCCCTCTGATTCAAATCATATCCAATAATCTCGGTTTCAAATTTACGAAATGGGAATAATAAGGCCTGGGAATGTGAATGTTTACAGTGTCATAGATCCAGACCTGGAAGTTATGTTGCTGTTGTTGTTTGTTTCAGTCATGCCTGGCTCTTCATGACCCCATTTGGAATTTTCTTTGTCATTCCCTTCTCTGGCTAATGTTGCAGATGAAGTACTAATGCCAATAGGGTTAAGTGACTTGTCTAGGGTCACACAGCTAGTAAGTTTCTCTTATTCTTCCTGACTCCAGACCTGGTGCTCTATCCGTTATGGCATCTTGGAGGCTATTAATTCTGATCCTCTTGTTTTACCAATAGGAAAGTAAGATTCATAGAGATTATTGTGACATGTCCAGAGTCAAATGGAATTATTAGTTTTAGAATAGGAATTCAAACTCTATAGTCAACTCTTTCTACTGTGTTACATTGAATATGATTATGTAAAATTTTTCTAACTTTTTGGAAACAATCCAGATAACTATATTCTCTCATTCTCTTTCACTCTTTCGCTCCCTCTCTCTCATTCCCTTGCTTCCTGCATTCATTAGACAGTTTTGGATATCTCTATGATTCATATCCAGAAAGGTCATATAGCAGGTATTATTTTTGACATATTGAAGACTCATCCCTTGCTTATCTCTTCTTACATCTCCAATAGCTTTTTAATTTTTTAATTTTTTCCAATAGCTTTTTAGAAATAGTACAATACTTGCTTAAAATCAAGGCAGTAGGTAGTAGTAAAAAAAAACTTCCTCCTTTGGAAAGACCATATTCTACTCTTCCCCTTGCCCTCTTCTAGCTCTAATTTTCATTCCAATTTGCAAGCAGCACTCATCAAGGAAGCAGTTAGGGGTACAATTTCCCACTATGAGTTTGGTCTGATCAAGTCACACAGAATCACCTAATTGCAGTGTCAGGAGAGACCTCAGTGACCATCAAGACCAGTCATATATGAGGGAATCTCCATTGTAACAAGTTGTAAATAATACCTCCTTTTTTAAGTTACACCTACTTTAAACTGCACCTACTTCCTTAGAAACTACACATAACAGTCAACACTCATGTGAAAGACTGGGTTTACAGAAAGAGACAAAAAAGGTCCATAACCTAAGGAATTCACAATATAATAGGGGAGGCAACAAGCAAAATTATGTATAAATAAGCTATATGATAGATAAATATTAATAAGTGAGGGAAATCAAAATGGGTTCTGAAAGGCTTTCTGGGGGAGATGGGATTTTTGCTGGGACCTGAAGGATGCCAGGGAAGCTACTAGGTAGAGATGGGGAGAGAGAATATTCAAGGCATGGGGAACTTGAAGAGAAGGTGCTCAGTGACAAGGGATAGAATATCTTTACACAGTCAAGAGGCCAGTGTCACTGGATCAAATGGAGTAAGATGTAGGAGGCATCTAGGCTATGAAGGACTTGGAACACCAAGTGGCGAATTTTTTAATTGGATTCTAGAAACACAGAATTTTACTGAGTAAGGAGAGAAGTATAGACAAACCTGCAGTTTGGGTAAATCACTTTGGAAGCTTAATGAAATTAGTTAGGAATAGGGAGAGATTTGAGGCATGCTGACTCCCAAGCAGGGTATAAGGTTATGAGGATCTTCATCAGAATGGTGGTAGTGTCGGAAGGAAGGAGAGGGCATATCAGAGAAATGTTGCTGAGTTGAAATTGGGATATTGGAGGAGAAACTGGTACAGAAGCCCCATCTTCTCTAAGTTTGATGCCAAATCTGAAAGCTTGTAGGATGTTGCTGTCTTTTAAAGAAATGAGTCAGTCTGAAACAACTCTGTTTAAAACAAACAAAAAGTTTCCTCTTCAATCCTATAATATGATTCACTACTTCTTTTCCTAGGATTTACTTTTCTGATGGAAAATTAGTGGAAAGGTGGCAAGTTATTAGGCACCCAATCTAAATAACTAGGAGGTAAGGAGATGTCAGTTGATTATATTGCCAAGCGTAGCCAAGGCAACAGGATTCTAATGCTGCAGACAATCAAATATAAAATGCTGTCTGTATGATCTCAAGCAAACAATTTATCACTCTGAGTCTGTTTTCTCATCTTTTAAAATGGTTATTCCTCAAAATATCTGAAACAATCAATATGCTTTGATGTGTTTCCTTAGTATGATATGATTTCTCTTTGAATTTCTTAGCCTTTGGGAACTTCTGAGTTTCTATACCTCCTTTCCAGTTCCAGTTCCTAAGATATTACAGATATTGCAGAGAGAAAAAGCCAAGCTTCCCTAAGTTGAATATACTCTGTTGTAGTTTTATTAATTTTTCAGTTGTCTACAACTCTTTGTGACACCCCCCCCCCTTGTGGTAAAGATACTGAAGGGTTTTGCCATTTCCTTCAGCTCATTATACAGATGAGGAAATTGAGGCAAACAAGGTTAAATGATTTGTCCAGGATCATACAGCTAGGAAGTATCAGAGACCACATCTGTTCTCAGGAAGATATCTTCCTGATTTCAAACCCAGTGCTCTATCCAAGGTGCTACCTAGCTGCCCCAGATATACTTGCTAGTTTCATAAATCTTTGAAGATAAAAATAGGAATTAAACAACTAATCGCATTATAATATCTTATTTTGTATAGCCTTTTAGTTTTCAAGAACATTTTATATACGTTAACCTCATTTATACAAGTAACAAATGACAGAGGCAAACTAAAGAGTAAGATTTCAAAGAAATAGAACATCTAAGCACTATGGGTATCTTCTGACTAACTTAAACCATTTTAAATCACTAATTAACTTATTCACACCCTGGTATCTTTCTGGTCTGTTTAGAATGAAGACAGAAATTTTAATTTGTTGAAAAAATAAACCTTTATTAATACAATGACAACAATAATTTATTAATTATTGGCTATGTAAAAGACATAGATCTGGACACATAAACATGAAGGTCAACATTGGCAAGATTAGCAAAGATAATTGTTTTGGAGGGAAGCACTGGCAGCTAGGAAGATCAGGAAAGAATTAGCCAAAAGCTGTTTGTCTGACTTGGTTAGTTTTTTCTGATCCTTCTTCTGTTAGGCCATCAGTGCTTAGCATGAAACAAGTCCTTTCAGAATCTGGACCCTTGACTCACTCTAATTGCTATTCAAGCTTTAACTTTATAATAGGTAGCAATTATTTTTCTTGATAAGAATCCTAATATAAAAGCCTTAATTTACTTTTTTGTAACTTTCAAAATGATTCACATCAAAATGGTTGGAGTCAAATTTTCCTGGGACCACATATGCTTATAACTTTGCCCATAATACTTTCCTTCTCTTCTTTAAGTTCCTGTCACCTACAGCCCCTCATAATGACATAATTATTATAGAAACTATTATTTGCAAAATTCAGTCTTCAAGTAATGTGGGAGGCCTCAGCTATGGAAAATCAAAAGGTCCCCCAAGGCTAGGATGGTACAAAGGAAATGGCCTTGCTGAAATATTCCACAGCAACCCTTAACTCTCATAGTTCCCTTAGTCTTGTGGAAACAAATTTTGACTATGTCAGAAAAAATAAGAAATGTATTTAAGATTAGAATCATAGAACTTCAGATTGGAGAGGATTTCAAATATGTTATTAATATTTCTTTTAGGTTTTTTTTGCAAAGGCAGTGGGGTTAAGTGGCTTTCCCAAGGCCACACAGCTAGGTAATAAGTGTCTGAAGCTGGATTTGAACTCAGGTACTCCTGACTCCAGGGGCAGTGCTCTATTCACTGCACCACCTAGCCACCCCAGAGGATCTCAATTAGGAGCTAATATAGCCTATACTTGTTTAAAGATGCCCTCTATAAAATCTCAATATTATTCAATCCTGCCTCTCCTATCTGCTAGCTATGTGACCATGGACATGTTGACCTCTATAGGCTTCACTTTCCCCAAAGAGGTTTTTTTAATTTGTTAACTTGACAGCTGCCTTCCAATCCTGAATCTTACACTTCTAATAAAAATATTTTGAATTTGAAAGCTTTTGTTTTTTATACAATCATTCTGTTTCATTTTTTTCCTTTTTCCTGTCAAACCATAATTTTGGCACAATACATGGAAAAATATCATTTAACTCAGGAGGATCTGGTTTCAAATCTTGCCTCTACCTCATAGGGTACTAGCTGCATGAACAGAAGCAATTATTGAGTTGCTCAATGCTCAAAGAAAGTCTCTGAGTTTGTAAATTATAGAGAAATTGCTGATTAGTGATGATGAAAGTGATTTCCACATTAGTATTCCCCACTGATGAAGTAATGGTTACAGGCCAAAAAACAATAGCCCCCCCCCCAAAAAAAAACCTCTCAGCCTCCAAACCTAAATATTTTTAACAGACTGTAGCAACTTGAAAGAATGGCTTTTTCCTTCCAGGTGGCATGCAGATGAGTTACTCTGTCCATGGTTATTGACTGGCTGATGGTGGTACTAGAGGAGGGAACAGAGTGGTGGTCACCAAGGTCCTGAAGGATCAACTGCCATTTGCTTTACAGGCTGGCATGTTTCAGTTTTATTGACTGCCATGATGGAATGTGACTGCAGCTCATCTCCTCCATAGGTAAAGACATTTAGTTCAGAGAATGAATAGCCCCCATTTCCAGCTAAAACTCCTTTTATTACCCCATTATTTCATCCCTGCTGCTTGAAGTAAGCAGACTGTTCCTCTCCTCTCATTTGTGTGGGCAATATATTGTGGTCATTAACAAGCAGAATTAGGACAGCATTTCCCAATTACTGAACAAAAATTAGAGCTGTAAATAATATAGCAAGATGCCAGTTTATGCAGATGACCTAAACTGCAGATCTGTCCACTACTTACACTAGAATGATAGCAACAGAGGGTTATTAGCCACTGTTTTAATTTAAAATTAGTTCATAAACCAAATCAAAACTTTGTGAGAAGCATCTTTCTATTAACCTTACTTGTGTTTTTTTTATTTTTCCAACTTGTTTTTATTGGACCTCATTCCTTGCTTTGACTTACATGGGAAAAAAGAAGCCACAATGATGATAGGAAACCTCCTTAAACAATCACAGCAGGCACGCATCCATACAAAACCTCCTGACTCCATGCTTTTTTACTCTATTCCTTCTCCTGCTCATCTCCTTCTTCTCCAGGCTTCTCTGACTTCCTTCATGTCTCAGCTAAAGCCCCATCTTAGTCTCTTTCATCTTAGTCATTATTCAACTTCTCTGTCTCTTTTGGTCTCTCTCTCTCTGTCTCCCTGTCTCTCTGTCTCTCTGTCTCTCACTGCAGTGGCTTGCTCAGGGTCGAATTCTTGAGTAAGTATCTTAGACTGAATTTAAAGTCAGGTACTCCTGACTCCAGGATTGGTGCTCTATCCACTGTGCTACCTACTAACACCCCTCCAACTCCCATCTCCCCCACAACTTAAATCTCTCAGCATTGTAGTTCATCCTACAAATAAAGTTAAAAATGATGTTTTCTATGTATTATACCAAAATTATGGTTTAACAGGAAAAAGGAAAAAATACAACTAAATGGTCTTATATAAAAAAAAGTTTTCAAATTATAAATATTTTTATTAGAAGTGTAAGATTCAGGGTTGGAAGACAACTGTTAAGTTAACTAATTCAAAAACCTCTTTGGGGAAAGTAATATCTATATAGAGGTCAAAAATAGATCTGTCCAGATAACTCTTCTCAGTTAGCTCCAGTGGCTCCCTGTTGCCTCTAAGATAAAATAAAAACATATCTGTTTATCTTTTAAAGCCCTTCCTAACCTGTCCCAACTTACTCTCCAGTATCATTAGATGTTACTCCCTCTCTGGCATTCTATGATTCAAATAGATAGGTCTTTTGATTGTTCTTCATTCATGACATCATTCCATCTCTGTTATTATGCCATTTCGCTGGCTGATGCCCATACCTGAAGTATCTTCCCTCTGTACCTCTGCCTACTAGAGCCACTCTCTTCCTTAAAGATATATCTCAGCTTCCATGAACTCTTTTTTCCAGTTCCTTTCCCCATCAAACTACTTTTATTTATTTATTTTGTGTCTATATATATGCATAGATTATGTAAAAATGTTTTTTGTTAATTTTATATTTATGATGTATGTATACATAGTTTATGTATCTGTCTTCCTCATCAGAATGTAAACTTATTCTGATGAGCTTTTTTCCCATCTTTGTACTTCCATCCCTAGTGCCTAGCACAGTGGCTGACACAGTAGATGCATAATAAATATTTGCTAATCAAATGAATGAATTTCAATTCTCTGTTAACCATTTTTGTTCTGTTTCCTAATTAGAAGATTATTCTTCTTAGTTGATAAATCAGAAACCAAAAAGAAGTTATACAATTCTGTTATCAATCTGATGATTATCATGGTCCTTTACTCACAGCAACAGAGCTAAAAAAACCGAAACCAAAACTTTTCTTTTTTATTTTTTTAACATTCATTGTTATCCTGAGATTTTATGACACTTTAGTATTCTTATGATTTTTGAAGCCTCACTACTCATTTATATTCCTTCTCAGTTACCTGTCCTTGATTTCTCTTTTAGGCTTTCTTTTCAAAAGATGATTTGATTTTTAAAAAATACCATTAAGCAATGAGTTCCTTGTGCATCCTCATTTTTCTTTTTTTTAGACAGCTATTCCTTTCCTCCCTTTGATCATATGTGATTTATGACATTAGAATTTCATATTTAATAGCTTTTCACCCTTTTTGAGCTATTTTCCTCCTAGAATTTTATCTTGTTTTCTTAGAGATTGCTTCTCTGACATATTGAAAGCTGCTCTTCCAAAATCGAGAGTTGACAAAAGATTATCTATACTTGGTTTCTCTTATCTATGACTTCCTCTTAAGGTTTCCAGCATTTCTAAAGAGTTAATTTCTTATCAGGAAAATCATGTCCAGAAATATGTTTTCCTTCCTACTACTTGTAGCCTTGGAAGAATCAAATTATTATTGTAAGAAAAAATGCTTAGTTATACTATTTTTTAAACAGACTGATCTAGCTGTTAGCTGTATTGTGACGTCCCCAATCCTATATCCCCATATACCTATTATATCATGCCTTCATGCCAACTCTGAGATGCATTTCCATAACTTATCATTAATTTTCTTCTTCTGGTCGGGTTGTCTCTAATATACTATTACATCTTCATCAATTTTGTTTCATTTTCCACACATTCTCACCCAAATGATTTTGTAATTTGGAAGGGAAAGGAAATTCTATATCTTCCTTGGTATTTCCAGTTCACCATCTAATAATCAGATGTTTTGAATCCTGTGGAAGCTTCAACTTGTCTCCAATGGAGAAGCTATGTCATAACTGGAGAATTTACATTGTCTGAAGTGTAACTAATTAATTTCTCTTTTTAAGAACACTGGCTTATTAACTTATGGGTGAAATATAAGTTATTTTTCCCAAGTTAGTGCTGTATTATTACTTTTTTTCCCTTTACGAAAAGCATGAGGATATTTAAAATATAATTAGCACTGTCAGACAGTGTGATAGAAAGTTACTCAAGGCAAGTCAAAATAAAGTCACATAAAACTTTAATATGTAAAGTTCTGCAATTGAGTTCTTATAAATGCCTCTCGTTTATTTGATAAGACTGGAAAACAGAAACACCAACATTTCTTAGTCAAGTAATGGAAGTATTTGGAAAGTATTTGAGACTTCTATGCCTTTTTAAGCTTAGAAACCATCATGTGTACTTTTAAACCACTCAATTAAAAATAAAAGCAATGGTTAGCATCATTCAATATTAGGAAGGGAAAGAAGGAAGTTTCAGTGAGTTTTGCAGCTGTTATTTACTGAATTCCAAACCATCCTACCATCATCTGAGCCCCTGGAGAGCATTTGCTGGTGAAGTGGGAGAACATTCATCATATCTTTCTGTCTTTTGGAACCACATCATTTATTGGAAACCAGTTAGGCCCATTTTTAAACTTTAAAATGTTGCCTTCTTAGAGACTATCTCTTAATCCATGATGAATACTAAGTAAATCTTATACTACATTGATCTTTTGAATATTGTCCATATTAACAAAGCAATGGTATCTAAACAAAAAGTATGAATTTATTGTAGCTCTTGAAAGGAGACTGGCAATTAGGCATTAAGATAGTAGGACTGATATAGGTGAGGTATCATTGAATTTATTTTGTCTTTATATTTGATTTGGAGAAAAATCTGCTTTTGACTAAATTTGACATCTGCCTAATTTAATTTAATTTAATTTTTTTTTTTATTTAAGGCAACGGGGTTAAGAGTGACTTGCCCAAGGTAACAAAGTGTCTGAAGTCACATTTGCACCCAGGTCCTCCTGACTCCAGGACTGGTGCTCTATCCACTGCATCACCTAGCTGTCCCCTCTGCCTAATTTTGAAAGAGAAGTTGATATATAAAAATATATCAGGTCTGCCAAAGGAACTATAAGAAAAAAATCAGTCAATTAACACACATTAAAAAGTATCTGCCATGTAGTACATCCTGAAAATACAAGTGCCAAGAAAGAAACAATCCCTCCTTTCCAGAACCTCTAGTGCAAAGGGGACACTATTAAGTAAATTTAGGAGTATTCTAAATGGTTAAAAGGTAAGAGATTTTTGAGTGGGGGAATGACATGATCAGATCTGTTTAAAGAATGCCATTGGGTTAGCTGTTTAAAGGATGGAATTGAGAGGAGAGAGAATAGAGGAGAGGAAGAGCTCTCATTTTTTGGTTTTGTTTTCTTTTGTCTTGGGTGGTTCCTCAGTCAGTGAATATTGATTGGCATGTTCACGTGTGAGGGAGATCATGGACTTCTGGAAATTTGACATGCAGAATTGTCTGATGCAGAGTAGATTGAACTATATAAAAATTAAGAACATTAGCTATTATAGTTGTTTACTGATGATCAATACATCTAAGGAATATACTATGAATAACTCAAGTCATATAAACCCGTGGCGTTAAATTCAAATAGAAATGGAGCCAGTGAATCATAATAAGGATCTTTGCAGGCTACATATTGACTAAGAGAACCTTGCATTAACATTATCTATATTTTACTTATTTTTAATTTTATTTTTAAAATTTATTTTACTGATATTTATTTTAATAACTTTTCCAATTACATTTTAATTGGTTTCAGGTCTTACTCAGAAATGTTGTGGGCTTCATTCATTCTATAGTCCATGTGCATGACACTCTGATATAGATCTTCATATAGCTTCACCTATTTTTGAAATCAGAGAAAGAAACATCCTAAGAGTGGGGAATGGGCAAATACATTGAACATAAATCTGAGATTCCTTGTAATCTAAGTTTTTTGAGACTGTATGGGAACGTCCAAAGAAATAAACCCATACATGAAAACGTAAGCAAATATTAGAGCAATTTCATATAAAATTTTGAATATGGCTAAATATACCGGGTTAATGATTAAGATGAGGCCATTGACTTGGGGGTGGCCCATTGGCCAATTAGTTTTGCTCTTAGGGCCTACACTTGTCTGTAAATCCCAGGACTGGATCTCACCAATATATGTCACTGGTCACAAGAGGAAATCTATTGGGAATATGTGAATAGGTCAGGAAATTCATCAGCACTACTGGAAAAACATCCTAATGGTGCACACTTAACTGCCAATAGATCAGAAGAGTCATTTTTGTATCTCAAGGACAGCCCATTAGGTAGATTAAAGGAGCTCTGAAAATGTCACCCTGGAAATAGCACAGGAACTCATCGCATTGTTAAACATTTGGCTTCCAAACTCCTCAACCACTTACAAATTTTCAAAGTGATCTCTCCCTGGTCACAGCTGTTACAGAAATACCCATGATTTTGAGGTGATGCCTTGTTTTTGGAAAGATTTTAAAGCTGCACTTTGTTCTACAGAATCACATATTCCCTTTTCTCCTTTAAAAAATTAAGAAATAATAGAAATATAACTTTGCCTTTGTCTTTCATTGCTTAAGTTTGAATCTGTTTCTAGGTCTCATTTGTATCTAGATGTTATGGAGAAACCCTGCTGATACATAAGAAAGTAGACTCAAAATGGAATTGGAGAAGAATGTTAGGATGGTGATTCCATTTGGGAAACACATAAACTCAGTAATGTCAAACTGCCTGCTGCCATAAAAGCCTCACTTTTAAGTACCAATAATCTTTTTTTTTAAATTCTATAATTTTTATTTGTTTTCCAATTGAATACAATAGTAGTTTCTATCAATCTTTTTTTGCAAGATTTTGGATTTTACAATTTTTCTCCCTCCCTGCCTTCCCTCCCCCTTCCCCAACAGAAGGCAATCTGATATAGGCTTTATTTTTGCATCCATGATAAGCATAGGTTGAAATTGAATTTGTTGTGAGAGAAGAATCAGTTCCAAAAGGAAGAAAGAAAACATCAAAGATAGCAAAATTACATATTACATAAGACAACTTTAAAAATTGAATAGAGAGCTTTGGTCTTCATTTAAATTCCATAGTTTCTTCTCTGGATACAGATTAAATACCAATAATCTAATGATGCTCCGAGCTTGCTAATGCTGAAACAATGCAACTACAGGAGATTCAAGACTGACCCAAGGGCAATGGAAAGTCATATTCTATGAGCTACCTGCAGTATGCTATGAGTTATAACTGATTATGAGAGAAATGGTATAAAATATATTGTCTAATACCTGGATTATAACTGGACACATACTGGAAAGTATGCTAACCTGAGAGGAATAAGACCTGAGCATGAAACCCAAATTTGAAACTGATTCCATGTATGCCTGTGGACCTGATCCTGTTTCTCCCTGGGTCTCTATTTCTTCATTTGTAGAATGGAGGGGTTGGACTAGATGTTTGCTAAGGTCCCTTAGAATATAAAGTTCTAATCCTGTGATTATAGGCTTCAGTTTCTTCCTCTTTGAAATTAAGAGCCTGAATTGTGTTGCCTATAAGGGCTCTCCTAGCCTCAGACCAATGATCCTTTTCTTCTTTATGAGATTAGATGAGTAGGATGCTATTATACATGCAATATTAATTGAACCACGGTATGTTTGTGAGCTTCTCCATGGAGAATCAAGGAGGATATGGGTCAGATAAATATAAGATCAAAGACAGGAGGTCTGTGAACTGTTCATTTGGAAGGGGTTCATATATGTATGAATGACAGATATCAATATAGGCATCCTCCCAAAGTTCTAGATTTGGATGAAGTCAAATTGGCCAATCACTATCTGCATCTTGGATAAACATTGAAGAAATTGTATAATTCCTTTAAGGGCTCTAAACTTCTCAAAACCAAAACCTATCTCTTTCACATTGATGTAATAAAATAGAAAGAGGGTGGATTCCATATTTAAAAGAACTGGGTTCAAATATTACCTCTCATGCTTTCCTGATTGACCTTGGACCAGTCAACCTACCTTATCCCAGTGTTTGGCACATAGTATGCACTTATAAAATACTTTATCTGCCTTTCAGTACACACTGAAGACAGGGCCACCCAAAATAAAACAAACGGGGACCCGTTATCTCCCTAATATCTCTCTTCTCTATTTATCCTGTATACAGCTTCTAGCTTCCATATTTTATATTTGAAGAATATAAAGAAGATTGTGGAGATAAAGGATGATTTCTTAGGTCTCATTTAGCTCTATATTCAATGATCTTATATACAAGTAGTGTTTCAGATTATGAATTATAGAATACTAATCCCCAAAGAATTAAGTTAGCAGACCACTTAAAGTATATACAGAGCTATATAGTGGGTCTGTATAGACTGTAACAGATTCCCTCAATGAAATTGTCAGAAGTAGAGTAGAATATTTAATCAGAAATGCATGATTAGAAAATTAGGTACAGTGGCGGCTAGGTGGCACAGTGGATAGAATACTGGCCCTGGAGTCAGGAGTACCTGAGTTCAGATCCAGCCTCAGACACTTAATAATTACCTAGCTGTGTGGCCTTGGGCAAGTCACTTAACCCCATTTGCCTTGCAAAAACTAAAAAAAATGAGGTGCACTGGTCAAATGACAAAAGCATGTGAGGGCAATTGATGGAATGTCTCCTTCCATTTGTATCCATGAAATTTCATAGGAGCAAAAATGCCACAGTCACCTTCCCTAGCCTTCCTGGAGGATTTACAGGAGGATGTAGACAAGGGTAGCCTATCCTGAGAACCTTAGCATCTTGGATCACAGATTTAGAGTTAGAAAAGACTATTATAAACCATTGAATCTAATGCACAGCAATGGGAGTCTACATCTCTGGAAGTTTCAAAGCTCACTCAGCAAATATTTCATAAAGCTTTGGTACCATACTTAGATAGCACCCATCACCCATTTAAACATTCCACAGTCCTAAAAAAAATCCCGGGGATATTAGAGCTAACCTTTACTGTTTTGAGGTAGCATACATTTATTTTTTATGGATTCAAATAACAACAAATGCAAATACTGACTTAGGAATGACTTATCTTATGAAAGTCATAGTCCTATTATTTCCTTTCTAAATTGAAATTACTTTTCTATCATTTTACTCCAATGCCTCCTTTTCATTGTGATAGTATTTCAATCTATTTAAAACTTTCACTACTGAGTCTTGGTGTTTGCTAAGGTGCTCTTGGTGCATCTCTAGTTAATAGAGGCCAGAGTGACACTATTTCACAGTGTTACATATTGAAGATAGGTAAGAAAGACTTAGACATTGGACATTTTTTTAAACTTGTTTACTAAGTAGAAAATACTTTGTTGGAAAGATTTTTTTTTAAAATGATGAGTCTTATTCTTTAAAAAAAATCATATCCTTGTGTGAACTTGAAAAGTTTCTTTTTTTGTGCTTTTTCTAATCCACAGGAAAATTTATTGTGACAATGTCATACTTTGATGAAGAAGTAGAAAAGTACACAGATTTCAAAAGAGCTAGTTTCAAGTTCTGACCTTGACACTAGCTGGGTGACCCAGAGCAAATATTTTGACCTCTCTGAGGCTTGGTTTTTTTTTATTTGTCTCTACAATAGGGACAATAATGTAATACTTATCTTACAAAGTTATTGTGAGGAAAGGATTCATAAAATTTAGGATTCAAGATCTAGGGCTATGAGGACCCTCACAAATTTAGTCCAATCTGTTTAGTTTATGAAAAAGAAAACTGACTTTTCCAAGGTTGTACAGTGTTTGAAGTCAGAGGCTGATTTTAATCTCTGAGTCAGAGACTGAATGAGAAAATCAGTGTTGCATAGAGGATAGAGAGACAGTCAAGTCATTTAAACTCTTAAGTGGCCTGGGATTGTACATTGCCAAGAAATTCTCAATCTAAAGCCATGATTGAACTTTCCCACATGGATGAAATCACAGGTTGTGGTCCCTTCTCTCCCCCTCACCACACACCTAAATAAATTAATGATAACATCTTGACTTTATTCTTATATTATCATACAAATTACCAAGTGAATAAAAATTCAGGGAACTAAAA
The DNA here is from genome assembly GCF_037893015.1 of Macrotis lagotis. Taxonomy (NCBI): domain Eukaryota; kingdom Metazoa; phylum Chordata; class Mammalia; order Peramelemorphia; family Peramelidae; genus Macrotis; species Macrotis lagotis. Next base: position 29,277,749 of record NC_133661.1, on the reverse strand, counting down.
AACTATAAACTCTGCTCTTCCTGAATATATTTTATGCTGAACAAAATTGTTTGCCTGAGGTTGGTGGAGCTAAGTCTATCACTCTTTAGGTAGAAATGTATTTAATGTTTGTATACTTCAGAAAAGCAGACGATTATGATTTTTAAAGCATTAGATTCCCAGTACTATTGGCCGTCTTCCATGGTAGATAGTTACCAGGGAAACCATAAGTCTAAACACTACCCAAGCAGATAGATTCTCCAATTCTTAGGGCTCTCATTTTATCTGCTTAGCTAATGGCAGGTGATGAAAGGATGATGGATAGGTTCCCCAGGCCCTGAGGAAAGGAGCTTAGTTCAATGCTCTTGGACCTCTCTTTCTAGACAAGTTGCTCTAAGATTAGAAATAAATTTATCCAACAACTCTGTGTCATCTTTGGCCAGGAAAAGAAACATTTGATGGAAAGGAGCCAAGGAAATTTAGTTCACATGGAAAGGAGACCAACTTAGGATGACTGGGTCATAGATCTAGAGCTGGATGAGACCTCAATTGCCATCTTATCCACTTCTCTTATTTTCAGATGAAGAAACTGAGATCCACAGATATGAAGTGACTTGGTCATTGTTACATTGTTATTTAGGGTGCAACTTGAATCTATAGCCACATTTCTGCTGTATGATAGCTTTGGGATATTTAATGGATAATTAGTTTAATATCTTTCTGATGCTCCCCCTATCTCCCATTTATTTCTTTATATCATTCCATTGGTCATCATATTCTTCTTCCTCCTCTCTTTGGGAAAAGCCTTATTTTAAAAAGGTCAAGTGCATTCCCCTTGCCTTCAGGGTCATCTCCAATCATCCTGACACTGGACTCAGATGGCAGCCCAGGAAAGACTTTGCACAACCTTGCCTCACTTAGATCTAATTCACTTTCATATTCTGGCATCACTTTCCTGATGTCATAGTTCTCTTCATGAATTTGTTCTTGAATTGACAGATAATAGTTTCAATTCTCTCTTTACCTAAGACCTTTATTTTCTGTGCCCACCTCCTAAACCAAACCTGACTTTCCACTCAAAAAATCAAGTCTGAAAGGTCCCCAGGGTGGTGAGGAGGCATTAAAGGGGAATCTAATAGTTGAGGGAGGGCCTTTTTCTGAAAATGCTTTAGGAACTACAGTTTAGACTGTGTTACTGAGATGAAGGAGGCATTCATTTTTCAGTTTTAATACTAAAAATGAGTCAAAATGGTCACTTTGTTTTTTGAATATAAATATGGTTAAGGAGGCAGCCAGGCAATATGGATGATGAGAATGTTGGACTAGGAATCAGGAAGATATTGATGTAAATCTTAACTCAGATATTTATTTGCTGTGTGACCCTGGGTAAGTTGCTTTCTATCTTTCCTCCTCAGTTTCCTCATCTGGAAAACTGAATAATAATCTATCTCCAGATAACCTATATGAAGTACACTACAAAACTGAAAGGGCTCTATATATGCTAGCTATTAAGTATATACAGATAAATATGAAAAGTTATGATTTCATCATGTTCCTCATTTAGCCATTTGAGCTTGTTATTCATAGCTAGCATCTATAGAGTGCTTAAAAAGCTTAGAAAGCACCTTACAAATGTGATCTCATTTTCCCTTCTAGCAATCTTGGGTAGAGGTACTGTCCCTGGGAAGAGGTATTGATATCCCCAAATTATAGATGAGGAAACTGAGGCAGGCAGAGATTAAGAGACTTGCCCAGGGACACATAGCTAGTAAGTATATGAGGCTGAATTTGAACTCTGGACTGCCTGACTCCAGGTCCAGTGTTTAATCTGTTGAGTCACCTAGGTTCTTACTTGCTAGTTTCTTACAACTGAGTTCAGGATATCTATTCATTTGCTTAAATACTTCAAGAATCTGTGCTCTCTTTCCTTTGGGTATGACCTTTACTGCTGCTGGTGGCAGCTCTTCCACATATGAGAAAACAGCTTAATATTGCATCTGAAAATACCCCAATCCCTTGGTGGCTGAGACCATCTGGTGGTGAGCCTCTCCCCAATTAGCTGGCCTGTTCTTTGGACAGCAGCTCCATGTTCAGACACTGGGCTAAGACACAATGACCTTCTGGCTTACCAAGACTTGCTGGAGCTTGGACCTGGTTGGCATGGCCTCAGGGACTCCAGGGTGAGCTTCAGGGCATGTTGAGAGAAATTTTTTTGTAGATATTAAAAGCTCAAAGAAAAATGACCCAGTAAGAAGGCACCCAAAGAATCAATTCAAATGAGTTTAGCAAATGATTAAGCATCCAATATATTTTAAAGACTGTGCTAGGTGATGGGGTTCAAAGACAAATTCCCCAAACTCCCAAAGATCTCTAGGGACTTATGTTCTTCTGGGGGGATACAGCATAAATTATTTTATTTTTTAAATTGGGATTGTGTTTATCTAGAATAACCTTCTTTGTAGCTCAGATTGAATAGGGAGTTACATAAGGCCCTGAGTTTAAGGGATTTGCTCAGGGTCACTCAGCCAGTATGAGCTAAATAAAATTTGAGACCAGGAATTCTGGACTTTAAAGTTGACCTCTTATCCAGTATACTCAACTAACTCTGCATCTTGTCATTTTCTTCTTTTCTTGGACCTTCTTTCTTCTTTTGGTCCTGGGATTCCAACTTGCCTCTAACTGATATGATACAGAAAGTGCTGCACCTAGGCTTTGCAATTAAAGAACTGTTAGTTTTGGAGAAGGACTTTGAGATATTTTGGGGTTCAATCTTCCTATCTGTAAAATGAAGGATTGTCAAAATGAAGGAACCAAAGTTCCCTACAGCTCTAATACTCTCCATTAAACTGGAAGCAGATACATAAACAATAGGTTTGTTGTGGAAGCTGTCTTGCCAAAGACTCTTTTTCTTAAATGGTTTTGTTGAGTTGTTTCAGTCATGTCTGACTCTTCATAACCCTATTTGTGGTTTCCTTGGCAAAGATACTGGAGTGATTTGCCATTTCCTTCTCTAATTCATTTTACAGATGAGGAAACTAAAGAAATCAGGATGAAATGACTTACTCAGGGTCACATAGCTACTCAGGTTTGAGACCACATTTGAACTTGAGGAAGATGAGTTTTCCTGATTCTAAGCACAGTACTTTATCCACTGTGCCACCCAGCTACCCATAACCAAAGGAAAATGTATGATATGAAGGCTTTACTAATCCCTCTCTTTGATAGGACTTCATTTCCACTTCTTATTTTAGTTTAATTTATCTTTTGAACATGTTTAATTTATCTCTGAACTCCCTTAGTGGAATGTCATAGTATCCTAGATCTCAGACTGGGAGGAATTCCAGAGCTCATCTGAGCCAGGGGAACTGAATCTTTTGTGTGACCCAGACCTATTGGCAGTCTGCTGTAGCCTATATACCCCTTCCCAGAATAATTATTTTTTAATGCTAAAAGCAAAATACAGAAAATTACAAAGAAATCAATTATATTGAAACATAGTTATCATATTATTTAAAAAATAAAGAGTTCACAGAATTCTACCACAGTTTATCTAGCCTAAACCTTCATTTTGCAGATAAGGAAACTGAAGCCCAGTTTGCCTAAGATCATACAAATAGCAAATATTAGTCAAGGAATTTAAACCTAGAATTCATGACTCAAGAGTCAGTGATCTCACTCCACTTTCCTTTGCTGCCTTCAGGCAGGGTGTGTTTCATGTTTGTATTTATATTTCCAGTGTCTACAATAGTGTCTGACACATAGTAAGTTCTTGCTAAGTGGACTGAATTGATCTTTTCACCTTGTAAATCATATGCTCGGGGTTTACTAATTAACTATGGATAGGTTTAATAATTAACTATAGAAAACATTATTAAGAAAGCAACCATGTATTTCAAAGTAAAAATTTCACATGCATATTATATATATGCATATAGGTATATATGAGCATATATTTATATAACTGATGCTCAGAAATGATTCTTATTGCTTCCATGCTGTATGCTATCCCAGGAAATTGTTTCCATAATGACACAAGACCAAGAGTTGATGCTAAAACCTGGTCACAGTTGGTGTGTTAAGTGAATTTCATATTAGTAACATCACTTGCTTTCAAATTCAGTTGCTTAGATCTCCTTTGGCTTCAGTACTTTCCCGGTTGATTTTTGGTCACCTTTAGTGGCCAGTATCACTCATTCTTTTTAATTAGATCTTCACAGAGGTCTCTTTCCCTTCATTAAAAAATATATCTGAAACAAAAATATTTAACAACTTCTTGGAACCTAAAACAAAGCCTGTAAGAAGGGATCTTCTGAGAGAGGCTAATTGAATCCCAGCATGTAATGGGCAGTTGGGCAGAGTTGAACCCATAATCGGCGAGTAGAGTGTTTCATGAGTTTTCCTGAGTCAGGTCTATTTTGTGTTCCATTCAATTTTTCCAGGAGTGAAATTCCCCAATATCAGTCATACTCATTTGAATGCAATCATCCCAGCATATTCCAAAGCAAATGTAAATTGTGCTTGCATTATCTGCCCTTTGGAATATCCACAGCACTTGTTACCTCTATTAGAGTGAGTAATTGAAAGCTGACTGCTGTTAAATTGTATTTATATTGCCTCTTAATATTGAAGCACAGTATAATCCTTGGAAAATCTGCACAATGTCATTATTATATTTTCATATGAACAGAGGACAAATAAAAGTGGAACAATTTGCCAGAGCTTGATGGCTATCCTACTTCCTGAACCTGGCGTTTGGAGGCTAATGTTAAATACAGATCAGATTTGGCACTTTGGCAAATAGGATTTTCCAAAGTGTGTGGAAAAATATCCAGGAAAACTTTGACAGATTGAAATGAGTTTTTAAAAAATGATCTTGGAATTACCTTGGCACCACTTTCTCAACACCCCTCTCATCCTGTTACTTGCCAAGTTTTATCAATCAGCCTCTGTAACGTCTTTCAAATTCATCTTCTCTTCTCACACATTGACTCCCCACCCTCATTACATGTTAACTGAACTATTGAAACAACCTTCTAATTGGTCTCCTTACCTTGCCTCTCCATTCTCCAATCCACCTTCCACACAACTGCCGACCTAGTTCTAATGGCGCTTACTAAATTTTTTTTTAAAAAGGTCTGTGACTCCCTGTAGCTTTTAGGATAAGATGAAACATTCTTATACTGACTTTAAAGCCCTCTACAATATACCTCCAACCTATTTTTCCTTATTTCATATTATTCCCTCATCCATTATTTCATATAATTTACATTCTTACTTTATTTGATGACCTTTCATGCATTCTTTGTTCCAACTGAATTAGCTTTCTGATTGTTCCTCATATATAACATTTAATGTTTCATTTTCCTGCCTTTATGATCATGCTCTCACCATTACTGAAATGTATTCCCTTTTCATTTTTCCTCTTAGAAATCTCTAGCTTTCTTCAAGAAAAAGCTCAGGGATCATTCCCACCAGGAGGTTTTATTTGATTTACTGTTTTGATTCTTGTAAACTTCTTGAGATCTGGGACTGTTTTGTCTTTGTCTCTATATTCCCAACACCTATGATGTGGTCTTGTTTGCTAATCGTCCATCATAGGATTATCATATCATAGATTTTGGGCTTAATCTATTTCTCTCATTTTGTAAATGAAGAAACTGAGGTTCAGAGATATTAAATGATATATAGGTAGGAAGCATCATAATGAGAATTTCATAAATTCTTACTAAATTTTTATTTAATTGAATGAAAGAGAAACATGAAAAAACTTCATGGTTCAAAACTTCATGGTTCAAAAACTAAAATTTTCAACAGAGTTCAAATAATGTAAAATAATTTAAATTTAAATTAAATTATTAATTTAAAATAATTTAATTTAAAATAATGTAAATTAAATGAAGATAATTTAAAATAATTGTAATTTAAATGATAATTTAAAAGTAGTCCTGCCTGGTTTCAGCTTAATGGAACAAGATATCTCTGTCCGAATCTATGTACCTGGCTCCTGCCTCCTTTTGTTTGTTGTCTTTCCCTTTTTAACCTAAGCTACTCAAGGACAGGGACCATCTTTCCTTTTTGTATTACTATGGATACAAGCTTAGAACACAGTAGATACTTAAATACTTATGGAACTGGATGATTAAAATACATTAAATTTGTCAGTAGAACTACATTGGCCTCTAATCTGTGAATGGCCAGAGCTGAACAGAGCAGTCTAAAGGCAGGAGAATCAGGAATCAAATAGAAGTTTAATTTCAAAGTGATGGACATGGCTTACAAGCAAACAGGCAGATTATTCACATGTGCTTAGGTTCTGCCCTAGTGGGGGGACCTACTGTAATGTAGGCAGATGTCAATACTTCTACCTATGACTATAGTGACCTATATTCCTGACAACAAGGGGAAACAACAGCAGTGTGATGAGTTTGATTCATAGCAGGGCTTCATGACCAGAACATGGATACACAGATCATGGATACAACATTATCCGAGCTCAGAGAACACCTGGTGTTAGTTAAAAGGACACAATAATTATGTGACTTTTCCCAGCAGGTGTGATCATCGTCCTGAGGATGAGTGCAAAGGATTGTTGTTGTGCCAAGCTCAGGGCACAGCCTGCTTTGCTGGGCCTTTGCTCTGGAAAACAGAGTGTTTCCTAATATCTTGATGGATTAATTCTATCTCTTTTGTCTAGTCCCAAGTGATTGAGACTGGGTATTCCATAAGTGATATGAAGCCAGTCTCGCAGTCAATCAACATACTTTTAAAAAGCTACTTTGTGCTAGGTACTGGGGAGACAATTCAAAGAATAAAAGTCTCTGCTCAAAAGAAGCTTGCATTCTAATACGTAAACAGCAAGGTGCTTTTTCAATATTATACTTACACAGCTGAATGAGTGCTGGCCTTTTATAGGTCAATTGTGCATTTATTTCAAAGATGGCACCTGTTTAGAGACATTTTGGGAAGGTATTTTTAGAGGGTCTAAGGAAGTCCTCAAATCTCTATAGTAATGACTGTGTGATTGGAACAAGTTCCAATCAAAATTGACTGGAATTTCCATCTGAAAAATATTTATGAGTATTGTTCCTTTTAAAAATTTTTATTTATTTTTATTCTGAACTTTAGAAATAAAACAAGTATTTCCTTAATGTAGAACAATAGAAGAAAAAAGATGATTGCATATAAAAACTGAAAGCCTGTAATGTGTAATGGAAGAATTCTGGTCCAGCAAAATCATTTGCCCAGGGTCGTACAGCTAATAAGAACTGGAAGAAGTGAAGTCCAAGCTACTCTTTATAGTCTAGTCTGCTTTCTTCTATATCCTGTTGCCTTCTAGTAAGCTTTGAACTTGGGTCATCATAGGCCTTGAGTTCCAGGGCCAGTTCTATTGTTCATTACTTGTGTGGCCTAGGTTTTTTTCCTATAAAATAAGGGGATTGAATGAGATGACTTATGATTCATGGTCCTATATGCTTCCCAAGAGGACTACATTGAAGTGAAGTCAGGGAGCCCAATAGGCGGAAGTGAAAAGGAACAGCATTTCCAGTGTGGTATGCAGCTAATGAAAAGATTGTCTGGAAATGGAATGACAGTAGGAGGGACAGAAGGAAGACCAGTGTTACTGAATAGTAAAGTATGTGGAGGTGAGTAAAATATATTATTGGAAAAAACACTCATTTGGTAGAATAAGTTCAGTTGAAGAAAAATTAGTTACCTTCCCTCATAATCACTTTTGGTTCTCCATTAAGCAGGCAAAGTTGAACTTTTGATTTTTAAAGTCAGCTAAAAATAATTTCCCAATTTCTCATCTCCTATATTATGCTAATGACTAAAGGTAAATGGTAAGATCTCTCCTCACTTCCCATAAAAAAACCAGAAATTTTTATTTTACGTAATTTGTCAAAAGAGGATAATATTCCCTTTGTACTTAAAGTTATATTGGATCACAATAGTGTATGAAATTTAAAAAAAAGGATTAAGATTATCTCCAAGATTGAATTGAAAAGGATTAATTGTTAAAGTTTATTAAGATTTTCCTATTTCAAATGCAGTTTGCCTATTCATAGGATAATAGATCCAGTTTTAGGATCCTCAAAATCATATAGGCCATCTCTTTCATTTTCCAGCTGATGAAACAGAGGCTAATTGACTCACTCAAAGTCACACAAGAAAGTACTCTTCAGAGGCAAGATTTGAATCTGTGTTCTCTGACTTCAGAACCATGCTTCCTTAGGCTGTACCTTTGAGTAGTACCATGACACTTACGTGGTGATTTTGTTTAAAAAATTGCTGATCAGTATTAGTAAAGAAATTAATTCTTGACAATGGTATTGGAAGCCAATTTTAGACCAGGAATCAGGAGATATGATTCCTTCTGAATACTGAATTGTTTTGCCTTGGGCAAATCATTCAACTTTCAGGATATCAGATTTCTCATTTGAAAAAATGATTGGGTTGAATGTGATGGCACTCTAAGGTCTCTTCCACCACTAAAATTATATGATCTTATTAATATAAATTAATATTAATGATCAATAATGTGTTGATTCACTCCTATTAATTAGTGATCCATATGTCTGTAGTGCTTTATGGTTGGCAAAACTTTCACTCCAACTACTCTGTGAGGTAGGTAGAACAAGGATTTTGATCTCCCTTTTTATAAGGAAAATGAGATTCATGGATGCTTCATGTTACAAAGGGAGGCGATGTCTGAACTGGGGTTCCATTCCAATTCTGGTCTCTGAGTTCATTGATGTTTCCCCAGATAATGCATTTTTTATTTCACTTTATATGTCTTGTTCATAATGAATCTCAGTTGATTGAATAACATAGTTTTGTGGAAATGAGCTAGAGTTTGGGGAAATTCTAGAAGGAATCAGTAAAGGGATGGTTAATGAAAACTTAGAATAGGAAACTAGGTTTAATTGTGAACATGACAGGCTAAATTTATTTCCCTTTTTGAAGGAGTTAATAATGAGAAGAATGGATGAATGAAGAACAAAGTGTTGGTTAAGAGATTGTATTTGCTGGGCACTGTATTGTTAGGGATATAAATTTCTGCCTTCAATGATCTTGATTTCTAATAGAAATGACAACTCAGAAAAGGGAATTGGAGTTAGAAAGGGGTGTGTGTGTATATATATATATATATATATATATATATACATATATATATACATATACATATTTATATATGTATATATTCATATGTATGATATGTATATAAAAAGATGGTTTATAATTGATATGGAAGGGACATGGTAGCCAGATTCTAATAAGATAAGGCAAAAGTCCATCTCTCAGAACTTGGGATGCTAGGGGTAAAAAACCAAATTCCGATGGGAAAAGGAAGAAAGTCAAAGTCCTGGTGACCTTGTTCAGAAATCATTAGGAGAATGCATTTACTTAACATGTCTCACAATGTTGTTACAGAAAAGTAGCCTTGATGAGTGAATGTTGTTGCTAAATTTTTTCAGTTATGTTTGAGCCAGTTTGGAATATTCTTGGCTAAGATACTGGAGTGACTTACCATTTCCCTCTCCAGCTTATTTTATAGTTGAAGAAATAGCTGGGTTAGGTGACTTGTTTAGGGTCATACAGGTAGCAATTGGCTTGAGGTCATATTTGACTCAGGAAGATGAGCCTTACTGACTCTAGACTTGGCACTCCATTTAGTGTGCCACCTAGCTTCCCTAATGAGAGTATAGTTGGTTGGAATTAGGACTGATTGATTGGTTGATAATGAGTTGTTAGTGGTTCAATATTAAGAATTGTTAGTGGTTCAAAATCAATGTTGCAAGGACCTGGGATTGGCTCTGGGTTATTTAACATGTTAATCAATGATTTGGACAGAGAAAAAATGCAATATTTATCTCTAAAGCTGAGAGGAATAGCTGACAGGATGACAGGATTCCAAATGGTTATGACAGAATAGAGTACTGAACAGAAGATTATGGAATTAAATGTACTGGAGATCAAAATAAAGTCCTATATTTGAGCCCAAAGACTTAACTTCCTAAGTCCAAGGTCAGGGCAATGTCAAGGTCTTTAAGCAACAATTTGTCTGGGAAAGAATGGTATCCGGGTTTTCATGTTCTTCAGGTTCAGTATTAGAAGTATGATATGGCAGTCAAAATAAAAATAGGCTAATGAGATCCTGGCTTCAATAAGAAAAGATACAGGAATTCCTGTATTTTACCATGATCATATGACATCTGGAATATAGTGTTCAGTTTGGAGTCCCATAGCTTAGGAAATGAGATGGATGGTGTCTCAAAAGTGTACAGCTCAAATAGTGCAGGATGTTGAATCCTTGGTTTATGAACATTATGTGATAGTCCATGATAATGACTTTTAAATATTTGCTGTGCTACTTTTGGAAGAGTTACTTGACTTAATTTGGTTCAGGAATCAGAAGAAGCAGTCTTGGATGCAAGTTACAAAGAAGTAAAAAAAATAATGTCAGAATGCTGAGAGTTATAATACATAAGTGGAATTGGTTGCCTGAGGAATTGATGGCTCCTCCCAATTGGAAATCTTCATGCAGAGACTGAATGAATACTTCTTGGGCAGAATATAGTGGGGATAATATTTTGGAATGTGGATTGAACTAGATGACTGTGGAGGGTCCTCTGAATAACAAAAATGATTTGATCAAAAAGTCAAGCCTCTCTAAAGGTAATGGAGCTTACTCCATTTTATTGGCTAGAGTCAAGATCTGAAAGAGTTATTTCTATATTTATTTATTTCTTCTAGTATAGTATTTGACACATAGAAGGTGTTTGATAAATATTGTTGACTCATTTGGAAGCCATTTTGTTCACTGACTTGGGTGTTTATATGCAGATCCAAAGAAGGAAATTGACCATCTATCAATTATTTGTGACTAATCATTTTTATAGTGAGGGATTGTCCCATTAATATTTATTTTCTAAATCATATTATAGAACTCTAGCATTCTAGCAATTGGAAATAGTCTAGACAAATAATTTTTATGCCAGATAAACTTCCAGAATAAATATTATTATAAATTATATAAAATCATATAATTATAATATGTAATCAATTATGTATATTATTATATGTAATAAGTATTATATAAAACTATATAAAATAAATTATAAAAATTTTAAATAACTATTATTTATAAAACTTTGATAAAAAATTTAGTCAGACTATGGAAGGGTTGTTGCATATTTTTTCTGGTTTATTGGGCTTGTCTCCTCTCAGCAATAGAATAAATTATACCAGTCCCATAGAAGTGTAAATACAGAGCACTTGGGGAGGCTTCTACATTTTTTTATTGAAAAAAAAACAAAGGACTTGTAACAGAATTAAAGTGATTAAGTTTAATGGATTAAGCAGATTGGGCAATAAATAACCTATTGGGCAAAGAGAATGCTGAAGTGGACTTTCCTGAGTAAAGGATAATTTCCAAAATGTGAGAAAAGGCATTACTGCTGATACTGTTCTTCTTACTCATTAGGAAAGTATTGCAGAAAGGTCAAGATGAGATAAGAGGGCATGAATGAATTGTGATCTATAAGATTAGAGATGGCCATGTTGATGAGATCACTGATTCAGGGAAGTATTGATAAAGGAATTATATTGCAGATAGGTTAAAAATCTGCAATCTGACAAAAAATTTACCTGACCAGTAAAAACAAAAAAATGATTAGGCCTCATTATTATAGAATTTTGGACATCATAAATATTAGTAGCCTGAAGAGACTCAGCCTTGAGGAATATCTATCTGGCTGTCTGCCTTCCTGCCCTTCTGTCTCCTCCTTTGTATGCTATTCCTGCCTGCCTACTTATCTGTCTGTCTGCTAGTCTATCTAATTGTCTAGAAAAATAAATGTTGGAATTAGAAGACTGTGTTTAAATCCTCATTCTGTTACTTTCTAACTCTGATTTTGACCAAAATACTTTAACATATTTGGATTTATCTTTAGGATTAAGGGTAGGGGAGAATTGAGATTTCACTGAGAATTATTTTACTTTGGGCCAATAGTGAGAGTGGTGGCTGTGGTTTCCCCAGGGAGACAGGGAGACTGAGGCAAGGGCAGGCACTCCAGAATACCCTGAAGATGTTAATTAACCCAGCTATCCCATGTGGTAAAGGTCCCCAGGCTAGGTTTACTATGGTTAGTGTGGGCATTGTTGTAACATAGGAGAATGTAGGGCTATCGAATATAGTTGTAAGTGTTATTAGATCCTCAGAAGTTGACTGCTTGGATCCCTGAGAAGGGGGAGTAGTCCTCTCTTATATGTTGGTACCTTATGGCAAAGCTCTGTGACCTAATGCTAGGTAATACTCTATGGTATTTTTCTGTCATAGTCTGTGAGCCCATAAACTACTACCTATCTACCTACCTATTTTTTGTGTTTCTCTCATCTCTGTGTCTGACTCCAACTCTCTCTATTTCTCTATCTTTCTAACTCTTTTTTCTGTTTATCTTCTTCTCTACCACTCCCCCTATTTCTGACTCTGACTGTCTATGTCTGTTTCTCCTCTCTCTCTCTCTCTCTCTCTCTCTCTCTCTCTCTCTCTCTCTCTCTCTCTCTCCTTCCTCCTTTACATCTACTACAGTCATTTCATTTTTGCTCCTCAGTTTCTTTCTCTATACAGTGATGAAGAGGTTATATCTCTATAGTGCCTTCTAGTTCTAAAATTCTATTATTTTATACAATATTTTCTAAAATTCTATTATTTTATACAACATTCTATGGCTTGGAGCTTCATTAGGGTTAGTGGTTTAATGTAATTGGTGTGCTTTATGGAGTAATGATGATTCTTGTATGTTAAATAGAATTCAAAGAAATAAAATGGAAGCTGTGTTGGTATAACTCTCTAATTTCTGTGAATCACCATTATATGTTTTACAGATCTTAGAGAATTCCTTATAGTTAAGTCAAGAAACTCATAATTGTTTAGTAAGTTCCTGCTTGGTGTCAGTCACTTTGTTCAATATTGAATCTATAAAGAAAGGTAAAAAGAAATTCTTGATTTCATAGTCTAGACTCTAGGGCTGAAAGAGATAAAGAGTAGAAAGAGCACTGGAATAGGAGTTAAATAACCTGAGATCAAATCCCCACTGTATTACCATGTGCCTAGGCATGTCAACTCTTCCCTATGACCCTTAGTTCTTGTCTAGAAATGAGAGGATTGTTACAAAATACCAGAAGTCATTTCCAGCTTTAAAAATCAGAGTTCTTATACCCCTTATTTTATAGAAGAGGAAACTGAGGCCCTGAGTGATAAAAGCTTTTATGCAAGGTCTCACAGATGGTCCGAAGCTGAATGGAGATTCAAGTCCAGATCATTTAACTTCAAATACAGTGTTCGTTTCACTAGACTATGCTGCTCTGATACTCTGGAAGCATTTGGGCTTTGGCAGAGATAATGCTATTGAGTCCATTGGCAGTCTCCCATTTATGATACATATTTTAAAATTAAACAGAGACATTTGGTAAAGGAATAGCCTTTTTTACTTTCTTAGCAGTTCTAAAGTTACTCTAGGGTTTTCTTTGAATCAGCTGATATCCAACTGCACCTACACATTTATCATGGTAGTTGAATGATTGAATGAATGAATGGACAATGGGGAAAATATTAAGTTCTATCCACAAGACACTTTGTGAAATGTTTTTGTTACAAATACAGCAAAACATGACAATCTATGCCCTGAAGAATCCTATTTTCTAATAAAGGAAGGAGTTATTTATAAGGGAGTGGTGGCTAGGCAAGAGAATGACTTGCAACTCAGAGACATAATGAATTGAACCATAGAACCCCTTGATTAACCATTTTTCCCCAGATATGAAGACATTGATTTGATTACAGAAAACTGAGCTCCCATTGTTCAGTCATGCCTGTTTCCTTGTGACATCATTTAGAATTTTCTTGGCAAAGTACTAGAGTAGTTTGTGATTTCATTCTCCATTTCATTTTACAGATGAGGCAATGAGGCAAACAGGGAGAATTGACTTACCCAAGGTCACACAGATTGTAAGTGTCTGAGGCCAGATTTAAACTCAGGAAGATTGAGTCTTACCAATTCCAGACCCCACATTGAATCTACTGCATCTGCTTGCCCCATGCAATAGTGAAAAGACTACAAGATATAGAGTATAGGAGACATGAATCTTGGCTCTCCTTCCTCTGAAGAAGTCAGCAAGCAGACTATTTAACCTCACAAGGCCTAATTTTCTCCATTTTATAAAAAAAGGAGAATAGTACTAATTGATTTCTAAGTTATCTTCCAATTCTTAAACAGTGAACTGATTTTCCCAGTAAGGATAATGGAAATGTTGTTTGTGGAGGGATCTCTACTTCTGAGTTGGAGGACTCTTTATTTTATATGCCCTTTTCCTTGTTTGCTTTCATGAAACATGTTCCAGTTCATTTTATAAGACAGTTCTATGTATGTACTATAATAATAACGGCTAGCATTTATATAGCACTTTAAGGTTTGCAAAAAATACTTTTCAAATATTAACTCATTTAATATTCACAATAACACTGGAAGATTATTATTCCCATCTTACAGATGAGGAAATGGAGGCAGACACAAATCAAGGACTTGTCCAGGGTCTCATAACTAGTAAGTGTGTGAGGTTAGATTTGAACTTAGTTCTTCCTTGTTCCAGGCTCAGTGCTTTATTCACTGTGACATCTAGTGTACTCTGGAGTCAGAAGTTATTTTCCATCTTTACCTGGAGCCAGCAGCATGAGTAGGGGAGTTATGCTACTGTTGGGTTTCCATATGCTGAGGAGGGATAAAAATAAAAAAGGCAGAAAGAAATAGTGAAATAAGCCAGGAAAGTGTGACCTATAAGCAGGATTGAAATTTTTTTTTACTTGAAAAAGAGGCTGGGATGGAGATCCTACGAAAACAAAACAAAATAAAAGCAACTCTAAAGATAGGTGTCAACCATATAGGTGAGATTCTGTGGTTTCTTTAAATAGTAAGTCACTGGTATAGATGATTTGATTTAAAGTCATAGGGAAAGGACACATGTACCTTGGAGAGTTCCTCCACTGAAGATTTATAGCTGAGAATCATTTGACAAGAGAGGATGAGAATGAACTTCTCTAACAATGTTAGAGTGCTGACATTCATAAGAGCATGAGTCTTTCTGAGTCTTGAAATATTGATTTACATGCAACTTTTCAGGACCATGTTTGAGAAATATGGAAGGTCTTTTCTTAAACCTTTAGAGGAGACCTCTAGGTCTTTAAGTTGTAGAGAAGCTGCCAGTTTTCATAGAGGACCCTATAAAAATGAAATAATAGTTTCTGACCCTGTCCCTTGTTAAGGTAAAAGTTCCTGGGAGGCAGAGGAAAAAGAATTAGAAGAATGTTAGATGCTATTAAAACAAAAGACATCACTTGAATTTTCTTTGAAGAATTAAAAAAAAGAGGCTATTGAATTTTGTGATTTCTGATTCTCCTTCAACTGTGTATATATATATATATATATATATATATATATATATATATTTTATACACACACACACACACATATATATATATATGTATGTATGCAAACACACATACATATATAAAGCTACTTACATTAGGATAGGCAGCTTTTGGGGGATTTTGGGGGATTATTTAGTTGGAATTATAAAAGGATAGCTCAGAAAATGACTTCTTAGGACTGAGGTTCTTTGAGGCCAGAAACTTTAATGGAACCAAGTAATAGCTAACATCTTCTGGTGAATTAAAAAAAATCAGTGTGAAATAAAATCTCTTCTTTTCTTTATGCATCATTCTGCATCCTCTGCAGAGATGACTGGCTTCCACAAGCATGAATGAATAAAGTATTGACTTTGTTTATTGCTTTTATTTAATGGTGTTTTTTTAATTGCATACCACTATGCTTGAAATGAGTTTGGAGGAACTGGTACCTTAAAAATATTTAAACCCTCGTGAATGATAGCAATGGTAATCACAGTAGGAAAGGAAAGGAGATGGGGTCCTTTATGACTGACCCTCTATCCCTAGAGACCAGTGAAGGAGAAATTCAGGATGGAGCAAGGCTAGAGGGTAGGCCCAGGTTTTTTGAAGGTGGATCACTGAGATACATAAATGTCTCCTGACTCAATGGCCAATAAACAATACAAATTGTGTTTTACACTATAATTAATAAGAATTCCATTTCCCTGTCTTGGTGCCCCTGCTGCATTTTCTGTTAGGGGTTCTGCATTGTGGTGATCCATCTGGATGATTCATTCTGAGCCTATGAAAAGGACAACCAGCATGCAATTCACTTTCTGTCTTCTTGGTCATAGGGATGAGTCAAAACTCACCTTCAAAAGACTTTCAAGATTCTCAGTCTCATCACAATAATCATAGTACTGAGATCCATCATTTGTCATTTTGTCTCATGACTTTGTTGCCCGTTACCCTTGGCTTCATATCAGACCTTTGGGAATTTATTTAGTGCCAGTATTTTTCTAGATCAATTTGTATCCCAGGAAGCTGTGGCCAGCATCACAGATGATCATTCTTTATACTGATGTTATAAAATGCATTCATACTTGTGCTTTTAAAAATATAATATTTCCATTCAAACATTATACAATTCAGCACAACTCAACTATTTTCAAATTAGTATTCTACTTACCACCTCCATGCATTTGCCTAGGCTGTTTGTGAGTTCTGATTTGCACTCCTCTTTCACTTCCACCTCTTTGAATTCTCATCTTTCCTAATTGCTTAACTCAGGTACTGGAAGGAGTTCTAGGATGCCTAGAGAGACTGGTTGCCCAAGGAGAGAGGGAGCTGTGTTGGGTTCTGGGATGTGTGAGGTGCTTAGTGTGATGACAAAGTATTGATAGTCTTTTCTATAACTTGCAAGAATTAAAGGAGAATGAGATTGTAAATTTCAATGCAACAAATAATAGCCTCTGTCCCAGGCTTTGGGGCTGACAACAAGAATGAAAAATAGCTTTTGCCTTCAAAATGCTTATACTCTCCTGGGGAGCATTGTATAACCTGTATGACATTAACACCAAATTTCACTTTCTTATAGTTTGGGTTTTGATGCCTCAGAGTGCAAATAGCAATTTAGATTTCTGTTTAGGCCAGAATTTCTGTCTTCTTCTCCCAAACTAATTCTTTCATGAAGAAAAAGTAGACTATTTTTTACTTCAATTCTTAGCAGTCTTTATAGAATGGGTGTTGCGTCAGACAAACTGAGACCTGAGAGATTTTTAGCTTCCAAAGACCAGTCTCCCAGTGTATCTTGGACCACTGCTAATCAATTTGACCCATGTCTTGCCACTGGACTCTGTTGATCTTGGAGGAGAGTGTGAGGCTGATGACTTTGCATAGCCATCACTTAAGCCTAATCAACTTACAAGTTAAGACATCACCCTCCTGATGTCATTGGTCCTTTTTGAAAACATGAACATCAACAAGGCACTAATAGGTAGGTACATGAGGAAAGGCTTCAGGGAGGCACCTGAGTTAAGCAATTATGAAAGGAGAGAATTCAAAGGTGGAAGTGAGAGAGGAGTGCAGTTCAGATATCACATACAGCCTAGGCAAATGCATGGAGGTGGTAAGCATAATATTGAGCTGAAAATAGTTTAGTTGTGCTGACTTATCTAATGTTTGAATGGGAGTAATGTGTAGTGAATATTTTAAAAGTATGAATTCATTTTATAAAATCAGCATAAAGAATGGTCATCTGTGATGCTCAAAAGTGGGTTTCTATTCTCTATTGCTACCTAAATGTAAAGCTGAGGATACAATAAAAATAATGTTTTGAAGTGGATGGTGTTCTAAGAGTCTTTGGATCTTTAAACCTAGGATTTCCTTTGCTAGAATGGTAAGCTGCTTGAGGACAGGGACTGTGTCTTATTGATCTTTGTCTATCCCTTTAGCATGATAGTAATAATACCTGCAATAATAGCTTTCATAGAGCACCTTCAGATTTGCAAATTACTTTATATATATATATATTATTTCATTTGATTTTCACAACCTTTTTAATAAATATTTTATTTGTTTTCCAATTATATACAATAATAGTTTCTACCCATCTTTTTTGGTATTGTTTTGAATCTTACAATATCCCCCCATTCCCCCCCCACAACACCCTTTTGAAGTAGATGAAGAATCTGAGGCAGAGACAAATTATATGACTAATCTATGGTCACACTGCTCTGAGATAAGATTTGAATTTATATCTTCCTTATTCCAAGTCTAGTACTCTATCCATAATAAACCTTTTCTTAAGCAATCATTAATTGTACTTTTAAGGAATTATTACTCCTGAGAAAATACTTGCAAAATAAAATCAACAGGGATAGTCATAAAATTCTGGTTAGTGGAAGTCAATTCATGATGGCAGCAGGATGATGGATTTTATAGTCAGAAAACTTTCAAAGACTGTGAAGTAATCATGGAAGCCTTGTGATTAGAGTTTATGGCAGGAGAAGCCAAATTCAGGTATTATGAATGGAAAAATAATCTTTCTTTACCTCCCCCCCACAAGGTGAAAGGAAGAATATTTTCATTGCTAGGAGTCAGGGAGACAGGGTTCAAGACTTTCCCCAGATTTGTGCTGGCTGTTACTTGGCCATGTGGGGGCCCAGCCAGTTTTCTCAGACTCTAAGTTACAAGTTGTCAATCAGTGCTAGTGGAAGAAGTTTACATTTAAAGTTTCCCTCCCCAGTACTTCCCATCCCACCTCCAACAGAAGGACAGATGTCCCTGTGATATCTGAAGCCAGGATCTTGGAAAGTCGATCTTATTGAAATAGGGAGTTTTTTTTCTGTCAAGAACCATTGACCTGCCAGTTGGGAAAATCCATACAGGTCTAGATAAGGAAAAGGCAATGAATTTATTTATTTTTAATGAGCAAGAGAGCAAACTATAAATCTTTCTATTCATACATTTTTAAGTACAGCTCTTCTCATAGCATCAGACATTCATTTTCTCAAAGGAATAGCCTCCCCTCCCCACAGGCCCAGGGGGAATATCATGTTTCCCTAAGTGGAAGATGCTCTCATGTGTAAGATACATCTTAATTTGGGGGCCCAAAATTTGAAAAAATATATTACGTAAGGTTATTGAACTTAAGTTTTATTCATCATGAAGGTTAAGGACCTTCTGCTCATAGCTTTCAGACATCTTTTGGGCAAGTCTGGTGCATGGATGCTAGCTTTGTCCATTCTGTTTCATGAACATGAGGCACCAATTGTGTCCTCCTTTGAAAGCAGTCACTTCTTTTTTATTAGCAGTTCATCTGACTTCCAGCTGAACCATCTTTGTGGACACAGAAATTCCAAAGCACCCTGCTCTTCAGACCATTTCTTTAGCTCCTTTAAATCTGGCTATTTGGCTGCCTTACCTCTCATGGCCTTCTTCTGCTGGGATGATTTTAGTTGGTTTCTTCTTCCTTTAACCAGTCTCAGATTGTTTTCTCAGTTGGAGGAGGACCAGACTGACACTCAGCAGCACGGTTTCCATTCATTTTGGCAAACTGGATCACTTTCAACTTGAATTCAGCATTGAATGAAAATCTTTTCAGAGCCATTTCTGGGAAGAACATGGCAAAATGTCACCTACTATACCAGGAACAAATGCAAAACAATGAGCACAAAGACAACAAGTGCAAAAAAGCAGGAAATGCAGGTCAAAAATCTACAACACTCTCAGTTTTTAGAGCCCAAATTGTTCAAAAAGGGTGCATATTTTACATGGAGAAATATGGTTTCTTCTTTGGGCTGTAATGATTTTCAAGTTTAAGGCTAAGATTTTATTTCTGCGGGTCTCTCGTGTTTATTTACAGGGTGCCCCAAAAACCTTTAATAGCTTAAGCTTTAGCAATGTAAGACTACCCTAAGACTTTGGAGTCAGCCTATAATATTTGGCCTTTAGATTTTAATTTATTGATGAGTTTGACATTCTATTGATCTGGGCATTCATTCCCCCCATCAACACAAACTGCATAGCATTCACATGTGATATAACTTTTTTCTATCATGTATAGAGTTTTTTCCTGTGCCCTTCTACAGATTCACTATTTAAAATATGTGTATATATAAATTTATGTATGTTGACATATGCAGTAGATTCTACTGCAGCTTTTGGGCTGTCCATCTCTCTCGTATGACCAGTCTACATCTTTTTTCTGATGAGACATAATCCTAATTTTATCTTTTGTATAACTTTTCACATGCAAGCCCCAATCAATTATATGCTCGTAGTAAAACAATAGCTAGCTGTGATATGACCTTTCTAGAATAGTCATAGGCTTAGAACTAGAAGTCATTTTGTTGGCCATACAGTCCAACCACCCCATTTTACAGATAAGGAACCTGAGGTCCAATTTAGTATAGTGACGTTCTAAGGGCCCCAAAGTATCTGGGCCAGGATTCACACCCGGGTCTTCCTTATGGAAAGTCAGACACTGTACTACCTAGCTGTGTGTGAGATGACAAAGAGAATCCCCTTGAGAATGGAGGGTCAACACCCTGCCAAAATGAGAAATTGGAGTAAAATTTCACTGGAGCAGAGTGTGCCTTTGAATCCTAGCACGTACAAGAGGAAACTGTTAATAAATCGATTAATTAGCAAGTATTTTTAAGCTCCTGCTATGATTCAGATAGGCAATTATGTGTTATAGAGCACTGAACCTGGAGGAAAGAAGACCTGAATTCAAATCAGCCTTGGATACTCACTAGCTATGTGACTTTTGACAAGTCATATAATTTCTGTTTTAATCTACTGGAGGAGGAATTGGCAAACCATTGCAGTAATCTTTGCCAAGACCCCCCCCCCCAAAAAAAAAAGGTCATGAAGAGTCTTACATGAACAAATGGCAACAATGAGCCAGACACTTTGCTAAGCATTGGCGATATCAAATCAAAACAAACCAGTCCCTGTCATCTGGGCATGGGGTGGGTGGCTTACATTCTATTGGGGGAGGGGAAATATCTATAGAAACAGAAATCTATAAAATATGGACAGAGTAGAAGGAAAGAAAGGCATTAGAAATGGTGGGTGGGGGCTGAGAAAGGCTTACTCAGAAGGTTGCATTTAAAATATGCTGAGTCTTAAAGGAAAGTCAGGGCTTCTACCAAGTCCAAAATTAAACAGTCCTAATTGAATTGAATTGATTTTGATGTATCCATAATAAGGACTGGCATTCATGTACACTTTAACATTTGCAAATGCTTTACATACATTATCTCATCTGTTTTCTTTCAACAGGATAGTGAATTAGTTATTCTAGGCTTTAGGATCATCACTCCCATTTTTCTGACCAGGAAATTGAGGAGGAAACATTAGTTGTCTTGTTGAGAGTTGCTCCATTAATAAGTGTGAGAGGCAGAGACAGTACCCTAGCTTCTCTGCCATGTTTCCTCACAGTTAAGGGTACATTGTGATCTGAACATTTTGACTTTATTAGAAGCAATCCAACTCGTCACTCCATCTGTGAATTTAGATAATTAGAAACATAAATGTCTTGTGGTTGTGAAAATAGAGGCAACTGTGTGGTAGAGGGGTATAGTGCTGGATCTAGTTAGGAAACCCTGAGTTCACATCTAATATTTTTTAATTTTGTCATCCTAAGCAAGTCACTCAACCTCCCTCTGCCTCACTTTCTTTGTTATTATCAAGTAGAGGTAATTGTCATGAAGATAAAATAATATTAATAAATTATTTTGCAAACCCTAAATTATTATTTTATTAAAATATATTGCTCAACCCAATGCCAATGCACATAGAAAGTATTCAGTATAAATTTACTGAATGTATATATCATTTAACAAATGTCAATGAATAATAATGACACAAAATAGAGATGATTCAAAGACTTTTAAAAGTAAATATTAACGTATTATCTGTATAAATGGCAGGAAGGTCCTTGAAAGCAAAGACCATTTTTCCCCTTCTAATTTTTACAACCAGTACCTTGCTTAGTGCTTTATATGGAGCAAATTTTTAATTAGACTTTACTGAATGAAATAGATCTAAGCCTAAGAAATAGTTTAAGGATTTGACTTTTGGAGCTCGTGTAATGTTTTTTCCTTCAATCTCATTTTTTATGTATGTTTTATTTTTCCAAATAGATGTTATGAAAGTTTTTCAACTTTAATCCACATGCATATATATATACATATATATATATATATTTATATATGTATGTATGTATGTATAATTCCCACCTTACCACCTCTCTTCCCTCCTCAGCAGTGAATAGTCAGCTTAATATTGTATATATACAAATTTGTGTTAAACATGTTTATAGATTAGTCATTTTCGGTATGAGACATTAGGATTAAGGGAAAGAAATACATGAGATATTTTTTTAAAAAATGAATATAGTGTTCATAAGATTCTGAAGGATTTTTGTTTTGTTTTGTTTTCTTCTGGATGAGGCTAGCATTGTCCATATCCTATCTAATAGGGTTGTCCTAGCTCTCTGAACTGATGAGAGTGACTGCCTCCATCAGAGCTGATCATCTCACAATGTAGTTAAATGTGTACATTGTTCTCTTGGTTACGCTTCCTTCACTCAGCATCAAATTCTTTCATTCATTCCATTCTTCTCTACTGTCTATTTATGATTTCTTATAGAACAATAGTATTCCATAATATCCACGTACCATAACTTATTTAACCATTCCCCAATTAATGTGCATCTCCTCAGTTTCCAATTCCTTGCCACTACAAAAAGAACTGCTACGAATATTTTGGAACATGAAAGACTTTTCCTATTTTTTTATGATTTCTTTTTGGATATAGGTCTAGAATTGTAATTGCTGGGTCAAAAGGTATGAAGAGTCTTATTGCTCTTTTGGCATAGTTTCATATTGGTTTCCAGAATGGTTGATCAATTCACAACTCTACCAGCAATACATTTGGGGAATCAGTTGAGGAATGACTTAAAATTTGATGTAGTCCTCAATATATTTTAGAGATGAGACCTTTATCAAGACTCCTAGCTGTGAAGACTGTTTTTCATCTTTCCGCTTTCATTATAATTTTGGTAGCATTGATTTTAGTAGTGTAAAATCTTTTTAATTTAATATAGTCAAAATCATTCATTTTGCAGTTTATAATGCCCTCTATTTCTTGTTTGGTCACAAATTTATCCCCTTTTTATAGATCTGATAGAGTATTTCTTGGTCTATTAATTTATCTATGTGTCACCCTTTTTATCTAATTGTTTGTAGGTTTTTTTGCAAGGCAGTGGAGTTAAGTGGTTTGCCCAAGGCCACACAGCTAGGTAATTATTAAGTGTCTGATTCTGGATTTGAACTCAGGTCCTCCTGACTCCAGGGCAGGTGCTCTTTCAACTGCGCCATCTAGCTGCCCCTCTGTCTAAATTCTGTACTTATTTTGGGTTAGGGTGTAAGATGTGAGTCTATGCCTAGTTTTTGTCATAACATTTTCCAGTTTTCCCAACAATTGTTGTTAAACAGTGAGTTCTTATTCCAGAAGCTGATGTCTTTGGGTTTGTCACACAATAGGTTTCTTTTGAACTTATCCTTATCCATTGAGCCATTACTCTATTTCTTGACCAGAACCAGGCAGTTTTGATGACTGCTACTTTATAGTATAGTTTTAGTTCTGGTAGAGCTAGGCTGCCTTCTTGTACATTTTTTCCATTAGTTGTTTTGCTATTTCTGATCTTTGGTTGCTCCAGATGAATTTTATTACTATTTTTTTCTAGCTCAGTTAAATAACTATTTGGTAATTTGATTGGTATGACACTGAATATGTAATCTAATTTGGGTAGACTTGTCATTTTTATTGTATCAGTTAGACTTAATCATGAGCAATTGCATTTTTCCAGTTATTTAAATCTGACTTTATTTAGGTGAGAAGTGTTTTATAATTTTGTCCATACGGTTTCTGGATAGGTAGATTCCCAAATATTTAATGTTGTCTACAGTTACTTTAAATGGAATTTCTCTTTCCATCTCTTGCTCCTGGGTTTTGTTGTTTATATATGGAAATGTTGATGATTTATGTGGTTTAAATTTTATTTCCTGCTGTTTTTCTGAATTGGTTAATTGTTTCAAGGAGTTTTTTTAAGATGATTTACTCAGCTTCTCTACGTATATCAACATATCATCTGCAAAGATTACAAACTTTGCTTCCTTATTGCCAATTCTGATTGCTTCAATATCTCTTAGTGCTAAAGCTAACCTTTGTAATACTAAATATAGTATTATATAGTAATGGTGATAATGGGCATTCTGATCTTATCAGAAATGCTCTGAGTTTATCCCTATTACATAGAATATTATTGCTTGTTTTAGATAGATACTACTTAGTGTTTTGAGGAAAACTCCATTTATTCCTAAACTTTCTAATGGTTTTAATAGGAATGGATGTTGTATTTTATCAAAGTCTTTTTCAGCATCTATTGAGATAAGCATATGATTTCTGTTGGTTTTGCTATTGATAGATTTACTTATGTTGAGTGTTTTCCTAATGTTGAACCATACCTGCCTACCTGTTATAAATTTTACCTGACCATGATGATTATCCTAGTAATAACTTGCTGTAATCTCATTGCTTAAATCTGGATTATAAATTTCTTTGTCTGTTTTGGGTCTTCCTGGTTTAGGTATCAGCACCTCCTTGTTGGTGTCATAGAAGGAATTTGGCAGAACTTTTTCTCCAATTTAAAAAAAAATAGTTTATGTAGAATAGGAATTAATAGTTCCTCAAATATTTGGTAGAATTCACTTGTAAATCCATCTGGACCAAGAGACTTTTTCATAGGGTGTTTTTTGATCATTTCTTCAATCTCTTTTTCTGAAGTGGGGTTATTTAAATGTGTTACTTCCTTTTCTAATTATCTGGACAGTTTGCATTTTTGTAAATATTCATTCATTTCATTCAGGTTATCAAATTTATTGGCAAGGTAGCTCTGAATTATCTCTTTAATTACCCCCTCATTGGTGATTAGTTTGCCTTTTTAAGTTTTTTGAGACTGATAATTTGGTTATCTTCTTGCTTTTTAAAAATTAGATTAACCAAAGTTTTATCTACTTTATTGGCTTTTTCATAAAACTAACCCTTAATTTTCTTTCTTAGATAGTGGTTTTCTTGCTCTCAATCTCTACCTTGATTTTCTGAATTTCTAATTTGGTATCTAATTGGTAATATTTAATTTGTTTTTCCAGCTTTTTTAGTTGCATATCCAATTCATTGATCTCCTTTTTCTCTATTTTATTCATATAAGCATTTAGTATAAAGTTTCCCCTCAAAACTGCTTTGCCTGCATCCCATAAATTTTGGTATGATGTCTCATTATTGTCATTTTCTTGGATATAATTATTGATTATTTCTATGATTTGTTGTTTGATCCACTTATTAGTTAAAATTAAATTATTTAGTTTCATTTAGTTTCCTTAGAATTCATTTACCTCTCTAACTTCCTTCGTGTTTATTTTGTGGTTAGATTTATCTAGTTCTGAGACAGGGAGGCTGAGATCCCCCATTATTAAATTTTTGCTGTCCTTTATGTCTCCTTGTAATCACTCAGCTTTTCCTCTGAGAATTTAGATGCTATACCACTAGGTGCATGCATGTTTAATAATGATATAGCTTCATTACCTATGTACCTTTTAAGATGTAGTTTCCTTCCCTATCCCCTTTAATGATATCTATTTTTTGATATTTTTCTTGCTTTTGCTTTATCTGAGATCAGGATCACTACCCCTGATTTTTTTACTTCAGCTGAAGCATAATATACTTTGCTCCATCCTTTTACCTTTACCCCATGTATATCTCTAGACTTCAAATGTGTTTCTTGTAAACAACATATTGTTGGGTTCTTGTTTTTAATCCATTCTGCTATCCATTCTTGTTTTATGGGACCATTCACATTTATAGTTAAGATTACTAATTTTGTATTTTCCTCTATGCTGTCTTTCCCCGTTCATATTTTTCTCTTTCTTTCCTTGTATTCCTCCTCATCAAAGGTTTGCTCCCTTTCCCCCTTTAACTTTTCTTTAAAAATTTAGCTTTCAATTTATTTTAACTTATACCTTTGCCTTCCCTTTTCTCAGTCCCTTTTCCCCATATCTTTCCCTCCCCCCACCCTTCTCCCTGTAGAGTAGGATAGATTTTTAAAACCAAGTGGGAATTTATCTTATTCTCTCTCTGGGCAAAATCAGTTGAATAGAGTTGTTCACAGTGTTCAGTTGTTCACTGTTCACACCCTCCCTTCTTTCCCTCTAAAAATTATAAATCTTTGTGCCTCTTTACCTGGTATTAATTATCTCTCGAGTACTATTAATCAAATATTAGCGATCACAGCTTGATTAATTGATTGTTTGATAAACTCAAAGTGTTATCAAAGTACCATAGCAGATTGATTGATTGACTGTTTAATAAGCAGCATTGCCTCAAGGTCACTTAATACCCTCCCCTCTTCTGTCTCATTAGAAGTACACTTTTTAAGTCTTGAATTACATCAAATTACAATCATTTTTGTTACCTTACCCCCTTTTTAAGTTCCCTCCAAGGATATACAATCCTCATAAGCCAAAGTATCATCCAAAGTCAAATCATTTCATGAACTATTTGTAGCTCTCCTCCTAAGCATATTTTCCCCACACTCTTCCCCCTCCCCACCCAGAGAACTCAATCCTTTAAGTAAAGAAATGGATTAAATCTAACCCTGATTTAATTAGCTATAAGAATCTCAAGGGACTCTGGGAGGCTCTGAAGGTCTCACTAAAGAATCTTACAAATGATTGTAAATTTTGGGAGATACTGACTCAGGACCAACAAGTTTATGATGCCCTCATCAGAGAAAGTGCTGAGCTTTGTGAGAATAGCAGAATTAGAGTAGGTCAAAGGAAACTGAGACACTTAAGTTTAGAGTAAACACCCCTGTTTTTATCAGAGTTTTTTGCCTCAAACATAGTGATGTCATCTTGGACCTCTTCAATGGAAAGATAAGACCCAACTATATCAATATTCTCTAAATCCAATTTCTTCAATTATATTGAACCTGATAATTATCATAAAAGAGAAAAACAATTCTCCAGAGTTTTAAGTGTTATATCTTCCCTTTTAGTATCGTATACAATTTGATGGTCTTGACTAACATTTGTTTTGTTTTGTTTTGTCATTCTCCTTTTACCATTTTATGCATCTCTTGAGTTATGTATTTGGCAATTGAATTCTCTGTTCAATTCTGGTCTTTTTGTCAGGAAATTTTGTAAGTCTTCTATTTCATTGAACATCCACCTTTTTCCCTCACAGTATATGCTGAATTTTGCAGGGTAGTAAATTCTTGGTTGTTATTTCAGGTCCTTTTCCCTCCAATATATGGTATTCCAGGTCCCCCATCCTTCAGTGTTGAGGCTAATAGGTTTCCTTTATATTTAGATTGTTTCCTTTTTGCTGATTGCAGAATTTTCTCCTTTATGTGAGAGTTCTGGAATTTGGCTATATCAGCCGTTGGAGTTTTTTATCCTGGAGTCTCTTTCTGGAGGGGTTCTGTATATTCTTTTAATGGCTATATTTTCTTTTTGATCTAGCATATTTGTACAGTTTTTTCTGATAATTTCTTGTATGATGTTTTATAGATATTTTTTTTGATCACGACTTTCTGGTAGTCTGATGATTCATAAATTATCTCTTGGATCCCAGGTTGTTTTTCCTAAAAAAGGTACTTTACATATTCTTCAGTTTTTTCAGCCTTTTTATTTTTTTTTATGGAATCTTGTAGTCTCATAAATTTGTTGTTCAATTCTAATTTTTAGGGCTTTATTTTCTTCAATTAGTTTTTGTATTTCCTTTTCTAGTTGGTTATTTTTACTTTTTAACAGAGTTGATTTCTTTAGTCAGTTTTTCCTAATTTTTCTGCATGACTCTCATTTCTTTTTTCCATTTTCCTTTTTTCTCTTCATTGGTTTTTAAATTCTTTTAAAAATTCTTCTAGGCCCTGGAGTCAGGAGTACCTGGGTTCAAATACCTAGCTGTTGTGGCCTTAGGCAAGCCACTTAACCCCGTTTACCTTACAAAAACCTAAATAAATAAATAAATAAATAAAAATAAAATTCTTCTAGGAGCTTTTGGATTTGAGTCCAATTCATAGACTCTTGAGATTTCTCCTTTGAGCAATTTTTCACTGATTTCTTCTTCTGACATAACATTGTTATCTTTATCTAAAAAGTAGTTTTCTACAGTGAGTACTCTTCTCTTTTAGTTTGTCTTTGTTGTTTTAGCTCTGCACCCGGGGTATAGGCAATAGAGTTCCAAGCTTTTTATGCTGGGGCTGAGCTATGATCCCTGGTTTGTTGCTGGCCAAGATGTTGCCTGTGCAGTCTAGGCCTTGCCTTTGCAGAGGTTTATTTCTTCCTTTATGTCCAGTTTCTCCCTATCCAGTGGTTTGTTCCCAAACCAGTCCTATCTTTTCCCCCTGTATTTCCAGTGTTAAGACTTTGTTTGGGCTTGGGGCCCATCCTGTGGGTTTGGTTTTTCAGCTGCTGTGACCTATACTGTTGTCAAGCTGTTGGCACCTTAACTGTTCTGTGGCTTAAAGCCTCCCTCTGGCTTTTCCCCCTCTCCAGTCTCATTTGACTTTGCTTCCTCTTTTCCCCAAACAGACAGACTTTCACTGAAGATCCTCCACAATGTCTACCATTGAAAACTCTTTAGATCTTTTTTTTTTCTTGATAGGATCTGTAACTTTAATGTCATTGCAGAGGCTTCATTTATCTTTGGTAGGGAAAAGTTCCAGTAGCATCTTAGCGTCATGCTGCCATCTTGGCTCCTCCCCAGAATCCTTGTCCTTCAATCTAGAAGAAGTCCACGAGGTCCTGACAAACAGATGAACTGGATTTGAGTGAGGGGAGGAATGTGTTAAGTCACCAGCCTCACTTTCTCCTTCAGAGCCATCTAAGATCCAGTGGCCACATAGGAATCACAATGGCTGGGGATGGCCCTGGATGTGAGGCAGTCAGGGTTAAGTGACTTGCCCAAGGTCACACAGTGAGTGTCAAGTATCTCAAGCTGGATTCGAATTCCACCTTCCTGACTCCAAGGCCAGTGCTCTATTCACTGCACCACTTAGCTGCCTTAGAGCTCATGTATTCTAATCCCATATAGTCCAAAATGAGGAAACTGAAGTAAGGGAAGTCATATGATTTGTCCACAGTCTCAGGTAGTATTGAGAAGAGACAGTATTTGAATCCAGGTCTCTTCTACCTAATTCATATTCTTTCCATCAGATAATTCTGTTTCCATACATCTAATGGTAGCTTGAATACATTGGAAGGAGCATAAGACTAGGTGATAATAAAATCAGATTATTATAATAGTCTGGCGTATTCTAGCCACCTGGCTGGAGAGCTAGGTGGCTAGAACTCTGGATCTGGACGTGTAGAGTAATCTTGGTGATTTCAGATTTGGCCTCATACATGTACAAGTTGTGCGACCCTGGGCAAAGTTACTTCACTCTGTTTGCCTCAGCTTCCTCATGTGTAAAATGAACTAGAGAAAAATAAAATGGCAGACCGCAGGAGTGTCTTTGGCAAGAAAATCCCATCTGGAGTGATGAACAGGAGGATATGACTGAAATGACCAGACAACAACAACCAACATCAGGTAAGCTTGGAATGGCGTGTTTGTGACATCAGTGATTGGGATGGATGGAAGAGCTACTGCAGAGGTGAAATTGTTAGGATTTATTTGGTGATGGATTAGATGAAGTCATTGAAGGGCACGGCAGACTCTCAGCCAATTCTGTGGTTTCCAGTTCAGGAAGCAATGATGGCACCAAGAAGAGATTTGGGAGATAGAAGGAGGGGTCGTTCTTGGGAGAAAGATAATCCATTCAAGTCTGGACATGTTGAACTGTTGGTGCTTCTGGGACATCCAGCAAGCAGGTGGAAATGTGGGCCTGTACTTCTGGAAGGATGCCACCCTCTAATCTCACCCTCTTAGGCCTTATGTGTCCAGTTACCAGCTTGCATTGGCAAACACTCTGAAGCTTTTATGCCTCAGTAGAGGGGAGAATTGAGTTCCTTTTTTCCATGTAAAATGATGTTGAATTTCCATGGGGCATCTTTTACAATTCCCTTTTCTCAAAAACACCTGCACTTTAGTATAGAGGAACAGCTGGATTTTAAGTTGTCTTCCTAAAATGATATTTATTGAGAAATCCAGGCTCTGTTACTTTCTCTCTGGGCTCCATAAGGATTGTGTCATATAGTTGATCCAGGTGCTGTTTGCGGTTCAAATCTTACCTTAGATCCTCAGTTGTCTGACCGTCTAGGCAAGTCACTTGGTTTTTGAGTTTCTGGTAACTCCCTAGGATTTTGTACTGTGGAAAGTGAGCTAGATTGCAAATGAAGGGTTTGAAACACTCCCTCTACTTACTCTTTGTTTGACCTTGGAATTCTGTTCTTTTTACCTTCTGTTCTTTTAATCTAAAAAAAAGAGTGGGTTGGACTTAATGACATCTGAGGTCATTCCAATTATAAATCTATGGCTCTGTGCTCCATTGCTGTATATACTAAATCATAGCTTGGTGAGTATTTACACTGGTGAAGATCCCTCACTGGAATTTCTCACCCTGAGATATTTTGCATATGTAGTATTGATTGTAAAGGAAGTATTGGAAGAAGTATGAGTTTGAAGCTGTCATTAGATTACATAGAAGGATTGATTTGAAGAAGAAAATCAGTTGACTTCCTTCTGTATCATTCCTTTGGCCATTTAACAGGAGATGTTGGCCAATCTCTGACCAAGACCCATTTGAAGATAGGCCAACAGATTTATGAACAGATATCACATTCCCAGGGATGGGCATGCTTGTCTATCATCTAGCAATCAGTCCAAGTGGTTTATCCTAGTCTCATGGCTAGCAAGCATCTGAAAGGCAGGATTGGAACCGAAGTCTTCCTCATTCTGAGTCCAGAGTCCTATCTACCATATCACACTATGATTATCCTCATTTTTTCAGATGAGAAAACGGAAATTCATAGAGGTTGAGACTATTCTAAGATCACAAAGTAGGATATATCAAAGATGTGATTTGAACTCAGGTCTTCCTGACTCCCAAACCAGTACTGTAACTGTTTTACTTCTTGAACCTCTAGCACAGTAGAGACACAATGAAAGATCTTGATTAATTATGGAGGTTTTGGCTATACAGGTAGAGGGACTACAGATACAGTAGAATCCTTGTGACTCTTTGGAGGCTCTGGTAAATTCATAAACTCAGGTCCCTGGGTACCATTTTTTTTTCTGAAATTGCAGCGGGAATCTGTCAGTTAACAAACATATTAAGTGCTGACTTTCATTACGTTGATTTCCCATAGAAAGTAATCCAGTTCTTAAATGCCACTTCACATTTCCCTTCTATAAAATATCCAAGAAGGAGAACAAGAAACTTAATCTGGGGAACTTTGCAATTAGCGCATTAACTTAAGTACTATTTTTGGTATTGCTATGCTGTGCAAGTCAGCTGTTTAATGTGCCTTTGTGGTGGTGGGGGAAGAGTGGGGGGGTCCTGATTTTCAGAGATAGGAGCAATTGAAATGTAAAATGCCTCCAACAAACTTTTTTTTTTTAACATCTCAAGGAAAGTTTTTTGTTGGCTCTTGTTCATCCTTCTGAAACAGGTTTTTTTTTCCTCCAAATTTAGAAGAATTAAAGCAGGATGCTGTGTTTTAAAGTACCACCATGCTTCGATGAATAGACGTCCTTATCTAAATAGGTTTTCTGGAAGGATAATTTCTAATTTTTGTCGTAAGCGTGTTGCTGAGAAAAAAGAGGAGAAATCAAGTCTTGTATTTGCAGCTTTTCTTGACAAATACCAATGCTATAAATTATACAGCTGTTCCTCCTCTGTATGGATTTTTGTAGTACTGAGAGCGATTTATAGGTCCAGAGTGCAGCTGCTGAAAGTCATTTATTCTCAGTTCTGTATTAAATCTATCATATACAAATGCATTAGCATTCAGTACCAACCTCAAGGGCTCAAGCCATTTTTCCCCCTCTGAACTCCTGTCCAGCAAGGGTAGGAAGGATGAACAGAAAACAGCATCTCCAAAATATTAGGTGATGATGCCATTTGCAAAGGATGACTTGGTTTTATATTTTTGGGTACCTGAACCATGTTCACTTTTTTAAACAAAGGAACAGGTCTGATGAGTCTCCCTACTTTTTCTCTTTTCTCCACTCCCCAATTGAATACTCAGATTATTCATACCTCTGTATTCTTTCTATGAAGGAAGATATCACCCTGAGCTCTTTGATTTCTTTCAGATGTGGAATACACGCAAGATTCAGAGATTCTGTGATTTTGGCACAGTGATCCATGCCTCAGTAGGAATTTGCTTGCTTGTGATACCTTCATTTTCTTTTTTTTCCCACCTGCACCCTTCTTTTCCTTTCTTAGCTCAATAAATGGTCATATTTCTTCTTTTTATCTCATAGAACTTTTTGTTTCACAGTTCTTTGAAGCAAGCACCAGTCAAGGCAAGATAACAAATATAGACTGATTGTCTCAAATGAGTAAGGAGAGAAAGCATCATGGTGGGGTGAGTGGTAGATAGCCCATTTTTGGAATCATGAAGACCTGGGTTCTGGTTCTACTTCTGACACATACTAATTGTATAATTAAGGAAAGAAAGGAAGGAAGGAAGGAAGGAAGAAAGAAACAAGTATTTATTAATCACCTGCTGTGTATTAGATGCTGTGCTAAGCATTTTATAAATACTTCATTTGGTCTTCATAACAGTTCTTTGAGGTAGGTGATCAATTTTTTCTCCAATTGAGGAAACTGAGTCAGAGAGAGGCTAAGTGACTTGTCCAGTAACAAATGTCTGGTAAAAATCAGTTTAGATATGAACCCAGATCTTCCTGAAATCAGGCTCAGTGCTCTGATCACCAGATATGTCACCTTTTTTACTGAAGGCTGATCACTTCCCTTCTCTACGCTCAAGGAAATGCTCTAAGATGATAAATTGTCAATGAGTTGTTGAGCTCCATCAGCATGCCCTTGGATTTCTCATACTGAAAAATCACAAGTTTGAACCAAATGTGTGTGACTGTGTATATACAATATGGACAAACAAGACAATGCCTGCCTTCAAGGAGCTTATCATCTAATGAAAATCAAAACAAGCCTCCTCTAGGTATTGTACTTCAGACAAAACTAGAAATCTTACAAAGTGGAAGTGAAGTAGAAATATATTTCAGATATGAAAAACCACCTGCTTTCAAAAGCACAAAAGGAGATGAATAGCTGTTAGTCTAGAATTGAGAATGAAGTCTCCTTAATAGAACATACCTCAGAAAGTTAAGAAAAAGACATATTGAGGAGGGCTTTAAATTTCAGGTTGAGAATTTTGAATTTTAACTTAAAGAAAAGAAAGATTGACTAAAGCTTTTTGATTGAGGAAATTGTGTAGTATTGTATAATGTATATTTGTAGCATCTTAATAGACTGAAAACTGCATGATGGCAGGGGGTTGTGTCTTATCAATTAATATGTTTGTAAAGTTCCTTGAAATGTTTAAAGTGCAAAATAAGAGTTAGTTATCTTGCTCCTCCCCTTCCTCACTCATGCTCTAGACTATCCTCATCCTCATCATTGTAGCATGGTTTTGAGGAAAAGGTTCTGGATTCAGAGTCACAGTGTCCTGATTCTGACACTTTCTGCCAGTGTAATCTTTTAGTCTCTGTACCTCTGTTTTGTCATCTGAAAAACAAGAGGGCTGGTCTATGTGACTTTCAAAGTTTCTTTTAGATCTAGGGTGATGAGCCTATGTATTACCTAGGGCAAGTCACTTTACCTCTTGAGACTATTTTCTTATCTTTAAAATGAAGGAATTAGTTTTGATATCCTCTAAGGTCCATTTTCACTCTAAAACTGAGATTTATGATCATCATCATTAGCAACACTGCTTCTCCTAACACCTAGCAAAGCAATGTGTACAGACCACAAGCACTTAATGAATTTCAGCTATTGTTGGTTTTGGAAAACCTCCTTCCCAGTGGTACCATGAAGAATGAGCTGCTATTTTGACTGAGAGTAATTGTGAACTAGTTCTTCCTTAACCTTAAAGAGAAATGAACTCTCTTTGGAGCAACTGTCAAAGGGACTGAAAGGATCACAAAGCCTTTGTTTGACTAGGGGGCTTTTTCCCTGACATGTATACTGAAAACATCAGCTAACCTGAAGATCTATTTTGCTTTTTTTGTGCATGATGCCTTTATTCTTTTAATGTTATCAACAGAATTTCAAATATTAATATTTTCTGGGTAACCAATAATTCCTTAAAATATCTATCCATGTCTTTATGGTACTAGTGTATTTGTAATATGATAGTTATGAAGAGAAGGGTACAATATGATATGTCCCGGTTGTGGAAATAGAGAATTTATTTGAAGCCATCCTTACTTTTCTTTTTCTTTTAAAATGATATTTTGTTTATTCCCAATTATATGTAAAACAATTTTAAACATTAATTAAAAATTGAGTTCCAAATTCTTTACCCTCTTCTCCCCTACTCATACCTTGAGATGATAAGCAATTTGATATAGGTTATGCATGTGAAATCATGCAAAACACATTTCCAAATTTGTCAAGCTGTGAAATAAGACACAGACCAAAAAAGAAAAAAAAACTAAAATGAAAAAGAGTATGCTTCAGTATGCATTCAGACTCCCATCAGTTCTTCACTGAATATGGATTCATCATTAGTCTTTTGGAATTGTCTGATATCATCATATTACTGAAAATGCTAAGTCGTTCACGGTTGATCATCACACAATATTGTTGTTTCTATGCATGATATTCTGATTCTGCTCATTTCACTTTATATAAGTTTATGGAAGTCTCTTCAAATATTTTCTGTAATTGTCCTGCTCATCACTTTTTAAAGTACAATAATAAACTTTTTATACTCCTTTATCATAATGTCTTCAGACTTTCCCCAATTGATGGGCATCCCCTCAATTTTTAATTTTTTGCCACCACAAAGAGCTGTTATAAATATTTTTATACAAACAGGTCCTTTCCTCTTTTTAGCTCCCTTTGGGATAAAGACTTAGTTGTGGTATTGTTGGATCAAAATGTATGTACAATTTTAATGCCCTTTAGCACAGTTCTAAATTGCTCTCCACTATTGTTAGAGAAGTTCATAACTCCCCCAGTAGTTTATGAGTGTCCCAAATTTCCCATATCCCCCCCAACATTTATCATTTTCCTTTTCTGTCATATTAGCTATTCTAAAAGTGTGAGGTGTTTTAATTTGTATTTCTCTAATCAATAGTAATTTAGAACATTTTTGTATGATTGTGACTAGTTTTGGTTTCTTGATTTGAAGGCTACCTCTTTATCAAGTCTTTTTTTTGGCAAGGCAATGGGGTTAAGTGACTTGCCTAAGGTCACACAGCTAAGTAATTATTTAGTATCTGATTTGAACTCAGGTCCTCCTGACTTCAGGGCCAGTGCTCTGTCCACTGTGTCATTTTAGCTGCCCTCTATTTATACATTCTTATAAATTTGAGTCAGTTCTCTATACATTTGAGAAATAAGGGCCTTTTTCAGAAACATTAACTGTAAAAATTGTTTCCTAGATTTTTTCTTTCCTTCTTATCTTGGTTGGCTTAGTTTTGTTTTTGGAAAGTCTTTTTAATTCAAGATAAGCAAAAGGATCCGTTTTTATATCTTATTATTCTCTTTTGTTTGGTTATCTTTCCTGCTCCATATATGTGACAGATAAACTCTTTTTTACTCTACTCATTTGTATGGTATCATCCTTTATCTTTAAATTATGTAGCCATTTTGACCTTATCTAGGTATATGGTATAAGATATTGGTCTTTATCTAGTTTCTGCCTTACTGGTTTTTTTTCCTTTGTTTTTTTCAGGAGTTTTATTAAATAGTGAGTTTTGGAAAAATATCATTTGCTCATAGGTAGGCCAATTTAATATAATAAAAACGATATCTTGAAAAATAATTTGAAGGAATTAGAATAGGCAAAGATAAAACAAAACTATCGCTCTTTACAGATGACGTGGCGTTCTACTTAGAGAATTTTAGAGAATCGACTTTAAAAATATCTGAAATCATTAACAACGTTAGCAGAGTTGCAAGATATCAAGTGAACCTACCTAAGTTGTCAATGTTTCTGTATATTTACCACAAAGTCCAGCAGCAGGAGGCAGAATGAGAAATTCCACTTAAAATAACTGTAGACAATTTAAAATACTTGAGTGCCTCCCTGCTGAAACAAACCCAGGAACCGCATGAACACAATTATGAAAAATTTCACAGAAATAGTCATAATTATAATATTGGAAAACTATCAATTAATAAAGATGATAATTATATCTAAATTAACATCCTTATTCAGTGCCATACCAAAAATTATTTTCTAGAGCTAGAAAAATTAATGAAAATAATTCATGTTGAAGAGAATAAAAAGTCAAGAATATCAAAGGAATTGATGAAAGAAATGTAAAGGAAGATGACCTGCCATACTCACATTTTCTCTTGTCACCCTCTCTTCCTGTTTCCCTGCAGCATAAGCTAGATTTTTATTCCCCTTTGAGGATGCATGTTATTCCCTCTTTGAGTCAATTCTAATGAGAGTAAGATTCATGTATTGCTCACCCTCATGTATCTCCTCATGGGAATTGATCTGACCTGCCTTTTCATGTGAGATAATTTTTTGCATTCTATCTGCCTTTCCTCCTCTCCCAGTGCAACCCTCTATACCACGCCTAAATCTGTTTTTCTTTAACTTTCATTCTATCATAGTCAACTTAACCCCTGGCCTCTATCTATATAAACTCTTTATAACTTCCCTAACAGTAATAAAGTTCTTAAGAGTTATAAGAATCATATTTCCATGTAAGAATATAAACAATTTAACTGTAATGAAGCCCTTATGTTGTTTTCTTGCTTTTTTAAAAAACTTTTTTTATGTTTCTCTTGATTCTTGTATTTGAAAATCAAAATTTCTGCTCTACTCTGTTTTTTTAAAATCAGGAATGTTTGAAAGCTCTCTATTTCTTTGAAGATCTGTTTTCTCCCTGAAGGATTCTGTTCAGTTTTTTTTTTTTCTGGCTAGCTGATTCTTGGTTGTAATCCTAGCCCCTTTACTTCCAGATTATCATATTCTAAACCATTCTCCCCTTTAATGCAGAAGCTACTAAATTCTATATAATTCTGAGTCTTGCTCAAATTATTTATTTCTGGTAGCTTATGCTATTTTTGTCCTTGACATGGGAGCTGTTGAATTTGGCTTTAATATTCCTGGCCGTTTTCTTTTTGGAATCTTTTTCAGGGAGGTGATTGGTAGAGTCTTTCAATTTCTATTATATCCTCTGGTTCTAGGGTATTAGAGCAGTTTTCCTTGATAGGCTTTTGAAATTTGATTTCCAGGCTTTTTATTTTGGTCTTGTCTTTCAGGTATTCCTGATTCCAGGCTCACATAAAGAGTCAGGAAAAGCCTATTACAATGAGGAGAAAGATGGGGGTGAAGTCCTGGATCCAATTTCTATGTCAGTTTTTTTCCAGTGAGATATTTTATATTTTCTTCTATTTTTTCATTATTTTGATGCTGTTTTACTGTTTCTTAGTGTCTTATGGAATTATTAGCTTCTAGTTCTAAGTAATTATTTCCTTTGGTGAGCTGTTGTACTTCTGCTTCCATTTGATCAATTCTACTTTTTAAGTAGTTGCTTTTTTTCCAGTGATTTTTTCCCAAGCTTTTGACTTTTTTAAAAAAAAATAGTTATCTTGTATCACTCTCACTTCTTAAGTTTCCTTCTCATTTGATTTAGAATTAATTTTGAGCTCTCTCAGGAGTTCAGTGTGGGATTGAGACCAAATCACATTTGTCTATGGGTCTTTACATGTAAACAATTTGACTTTTTTTTGGTCCTTTTCTCAGGTTGTATTTTAAATTTCCCATTATTATAGTAATTTTCTATGGTCAGGTTCTTTTTCTCCCTTTGTGATTTTTAACTTTAAGTTAAGCTCTGCTTCTGTACTGAAGGAGCCACTGTCTTAAGTTTCTTGGAAGGAGGCACAAGTCCTTGTTACAGGACTCCACCAGGGATCATAATGCCTTACTACTGGACTATGCCAGGAACTGGGGGTCCTGGTACTAGATTGTGTTGGAGGTCATGGGGCCTCCCTGCTGTTGGCTGTTGGGGCTCTTGGGTTCTGACTTTTGACTTGCTGGCCTGGCCATTACATAAGTTGGATTGCACTCTCCATTTACCCTAAGCAGATATAACTTTTTTTTTGTTGAGGTGCTATTTTATATATGTTTGAAGGTGAATTGGGGAAATTTCAGGTTAGTTCCTGCCTTAATCCACCATCTTGACATCCTGCCATAAAGGGGCATGAATGAATGGAAATCAGAAGGATCTAGGGTTGAATATCTTGGAATAAGGAAGGATAGCAGGTGCTGTTGTAGGAACATGATTGTTTTATTCAATTATTTGAAAGACTGTCATATAGAACATGTATTAATTTTATTTTGCTTGGTTCTAGAGGGCAAAAGTAGTTATAACAGGTGGGAATTTCAAAGGGGAAAATTTAAGAACAAAGATGTAGGGATTTGACAAAAGGTAGAAAGGGGACTGTGAAGAAATATAATATAAATGGAAGATCCAACATGGAAGATATTCAGATCAAGGTTAGAGGACCTCTCAGTATGTTGTAGAGGTAGGATTCTTTATGAAAGATACTCAGACTAAGACTGGAGACTCTTTGAACTAAGTGTGGTATAGGGGGAATGATTTTCAGGTATGGTTTCTAACTCAGAAATTTTCTCAAAATCCATGATTCTGCATTGGTGAAGAAATTCTTCACATGAAATGAAATGACAGATTCTTTGAAATACAGAAGTATTGGAGGTATTCAATCCAGACAACTTGACTTGGGGTTTGTGCGTGTGTTTAGAAATCCAGTGAATCCCAAGAAACTTTCAAACTGATTTATTGCCCAGGTTTTTGTCATCTGGAGGAAATGTGCAGCCTCGGTGTTGGTAATGAGAAGAGAATAGAAGAAAACAAAAGGGACAGATGGAAAGGTACATTCCAAAACTCATGAAATAAAACAAATCTCTGGGAACTTCTTGTCCCAGGATCTCTGAGCATCTGTACCCATCAAGCTGCTTGTTTTTATTTTTTTATCTAAAAATATTTTGTGACCTATAGGAAAGGTGCTGGGAAAAACAAAACCCCACCATATTTTATTCCATCCTATTTTAAATGTTGGGCTGTCTTCTTTAGAAAACTTGAACAAAAAATACTGTGTTGAGGGGGAAAAGCTGATGTTACTGAATAGCCCATCTGACTGACACTTTACCAAATTACAATTGGGTCTCAGTAGCTTTATGACAATGCAGATTTATCTCATTAGTGTTGCTCACTTATTGGAGTTGGGCTTCTCCCTCCCTGGGGCAGGGGTCTTTTTGAGTCCTGATTTACCAGTTCTCCACCAGAGGTCATTATATTAAGATGTTTTATATCTATATCTATAGCTATATCTATATCTATATCTATATCTATATCTATATCTATATCTATATCTATATCTATATCTATATCTATATCTACCTACCTACATACATCTTTGTTAATGTTGTGTCTTATCCTTCATTTTTTTTTAGGTTTTTGCAAGGCAAATGGGGTTAAGTGGCTTGTCCAAGGCCACACAGCTAGGTAATTATTAAGTGTCTGAGACTGGATTTGAACCCAGGTGCTCCTGACTCCAAGGCCGGTGCTTTATCCACTATGCCACCTAGCCACCCCCACTACGCCACCTATCCTTCATTCTTGAAGAAGAACATGACATCAAGTAGGTGATGCTAGGACAAGCAAGTGTGAGGGGAATGCTGTCACCAGTCTTACTATGTCCTCTGGAGTCATCTATGTCTAGTGGCCAGATATTAATCAGGATGACTGGAAATGGCCCTGAATGGGTTAAGTGACTTGTCCAAGATCACACAGCTCGTAAATGGCAAGTGTCTGAGGCTACATTTGAACTCAGATCCTCCTGATTCTAGAGCTGGTGTTCTATTTTTTTGTGCCACTTAGTTACCCACATGCATATATATATATATATATATATATATATATATATAAAAATATATATATATATATATATATATGGTCTTCCAAGAGTTTATATATAATATATTGAAAACATAATATCATATAATATTATAATATAATATATAATATATTATAGCACATATAAAATATAATATAATATATTATAACATATAAAAGATAATATAAAAATATAATGATATAACATAATATTTTATATATATTATATATTTATAAACTCTTGGAAGACTAGAGGTTTGTATTTCTAGTGCTTGGAAAACAGTATGCAATTAATAGATGCTTTTTGATTGATTCATTGATAAATAGGTTGGCACTTGTAAATTACAGAGGCAATAGCAAACAGCCAGTTTAAACATAGAGAGCAGCAGGTGGAACAGTGGAGAGATCCTTGGATTTGGGTTTATGATTTAGTCACTTAATAAGAAAATAATAGGGATGGTGCCATCCTCCAGATTGTCCTATCCAAAGATCAGTTCATGAGTAGACTAGAGAAGAGAAGATCAAGAAGGGACATGGGAGTTGTCTTCAGGTATCCCAAAAGTTCTTGTGTTGAAGAGATTAGTTTTATTTCACCACAGATGACTAAGCAGAAATAACAAGGAGAAGTAGATTTAGGCGTAATGTAAGGAAAAACTTTCCAGCAAGCATTGCTGTCTCAAACTGTCTTAGGTTGCCTTAGAATTTGGTGACTCCACCCAGCTAAAACTGGAAGAGACCTCAGACATTATCTAAAACAATTATTTCATATTCTAGGTGAGGAAATTGAGGTCTTGGGAAGTTTATTGATTTCTCCATGACTATTAAGAAGCTTCAGAGACAGGACTAGAACCCGGGTTCTCTGACTCCAGAGTCACAGTTCTTAGTATTAAACTCTCCTACCTTCTCCCTCTCCAAATGTCTTTAAATACAGATGAGAAGACTGCTTATGAGGACATTGTGAACACAGGTCTTGGTCAGGTGTGGGTTGGCACCTGAGAATGCATGCAGTTCCATAGTTTTAGGATTCTATGCAAGCCATGAACATAGGACCATAAATTTAAAGCTAAGAACTTAGAACCCATTCAGTCTAATACTTTTTTTAAGAAAGAAATTTGATAGACAAAGATGCTAAATGACTGGCTGGAAGTGGCAGAGCTCATTTTTAGCTTCAGTCATTTCTGACTTGGCTTCATATCCATCACTCTTGGTACTGTACTAAACTCTGTCCCAGAGAAGTCATTTGACTTTGTTTCCTCTTCCATAAATTAGAGCTAAGAAGACTTGTAGCACCTACTGAACAAGTTTGTTATGAGACACAAAGGTAATTTTGTTCATGAAGTACTTTATAAGCATACACTCTTACTAATAGTTGCTCAGGTAAAATCCTACATCATTCTTCCCATATGTATCTGCTTAACGATAACCTTTTCTCCCCATGCCTCATTTGAGCCAGCCACCTCCGAGAGATGAATAAATAACAATAAAATCAATTTATAGGAATCTTTGATTTGCAAAGCACTATGCAAACATCTCATTTGAGAATCCCCAAAACATCTCTGAGGTAGGTTTGATCTGTGAAGGAGATTCTACAGGGATTGTGAGCGCCAAATTATGGATGAGGAAACCGATAACAGCAGTTAAATGAATTTCCCCAGAGTCACCAAGGGAATAACTATCAGAGAGGGAATTTGAATCCAATTGTTCTTGACTTCAAAGCTAGCTAACGCTCACTTTGGATCTTAGAAACACTGAACTTGAACCTGAGATTCCTTCTGGACTTGAGACCTCAAGTCACAGAAGAGGAAACAGTCCAGGAACCTAAAATGAATCATTCAAAATCACTTTGCTTTAAGTATCAGAGTTGGGATTTGAACCCAGGTCCCTGCTATCTTTTCTACTGTATTCATTATGTCCCCTATAGTTACAAGGGATAGTAACGGGAGGTCAAGGATAGGATCCAATTTTGTGATTTCATCACTGTAGAGAACTCCAGTCATGGAAAAGTTCCTTCAATGGTGTACATCAGAAACCTTGTTTTAACTTCTAGTTTTGGAGAAACTGCATGGGGTCACTTAGAAGTTAAATGATTCACTTGTTCATCATCATAGAATTGCTGCATGCCAGAGGTAGA
Organism: Macrotis lagotis; assembly: GCF_037893015.1. Taxonomy (NCBI): domain Eukaryota; kingdom Metazoa; phylum Chordata; class Mammalia; order Peramelemorphia; family Peramelidae; genus Macrotis; species Macrotis lagotis. The sequence continues at coordinate 29,235,543 of NC_133661.1, read as the reverse complement.
CATGGCCTCCAACTCTTTTTGACTCAAGCTGGCCACCCACTTTGTGAGATCACCAGTAGTATTATTTCTGAAACTTCCAAAGGTTCTATTCAGATTTAATCTGGAATACACATGAAAGCCACCCCCCCCCATGTTGACAAAGTAGATGGCAATATTACCAGTCATGCCTACTTGAAGGAGGAGGGTGCAATGGCCTCATTTGGAGGTCCAACCAGTTAGATTAATTAAAAGAACCAATTCCCTTTACAACACACATACATATATATCCCATTTTTCTCCTAATGTTCTGCTTTGGCAGCTAGCTTCATTTTTCCAACTCCCTCTCTCCAATCATCACATATTAGCTACCTGGATACATCTAATTCCTTATAAGTTTCACCCCCCCCCCAAATAAAAGAGATGGTTTTGAAGTAATCCAAATCTATCCTCTCCAAATCATCATTAACTTAATCAAGATGTCTGCTATTCCTTAATTACAGCTCTTCTCTCCCCTCCATTTCCCTTTATGATATCTTATGTTTTTTTTTATTTTAACAGCATCCCCTCCCCAGGAAAGTATTAAATAACTTGGCAATTATCTCCTTGTCTAAATTCTTCTCCTTTTTTACATAAATATCTCTTTCCCCCTAAGAACTCAAAGCATCATTTTATGAATTCACATCAAAGGGTTGAGTTTTTCAATTTGTTTTGGAAATCAATGATTTGCAGGGAGTTTATTGGGGGGGTATTCCTGATGATATTATGGAATTCTCTATGTCTTTAGGCCTTAATGTGACTTGACTTTTCCCAAAGCATCCTAAAGATTTAGCACTTGTTGGATATGTGGGTTGAGATCCCCATCCTTCCTTATTCAACTGTGAGAATTTCACAGCCCCTGGGAGTTACAATCTCTAATTCTCGTGCTCTAAATCAAAGCTTTCTGTCAGTAACATTAGAACTTGGTGATCTCCTTAGGGAGCTGTTTGGGTTTGTAATGAATTATTAGCCTTCTGTCTAAGGAAGGCAGGTTTTGAATGTTGCACCCTAGGGGGAATTGCAGCATGGCACAACTTTGGTTAGTTAAATCATATCATGGTGACTTCCAGTAGGGAAATCCCTTCTCTAGGGAGGGAAACTGAATTGAGTTACTGAGACTTAGATGTGAAGCTCTTGCCTGAACCTGAGAAACATGATGTCATTGCTTGAATTCTCTATCTGGTCCCTTGAGAAATATGAGACCCCAACTTGAATCCATATACAAACAGGGAGGGGAAATAGAAATGTTATATTTATTGTTCCTGTCTTCTTTCCAAGTGAGGAACAGACAGGGTTGCAGAGAATTAACCCAGAGAATTCCATAAATGTACCTCAGACAACCACAACCAATTCCCTGAATCATTCCCAGATACTTGGTACAATCCCATTCACGGTAGAGTGAGTGGCACCGAAGATTAGCTGATCTAAAGTCATAAAGGTCTAATTCATAAAGGTCTAATGCTGCAGGACTGACGCCCTCCTAATATTATCACACAATTTACTCATCACAGACATGTGAGGGAGCTGGTTATAGATGAAGAAACTTGAGAGATGTTGGGAAAAAACTAGTTCGTACTGGAGTCAGAATTGAAACCCAGATCATTTTCTGTGACTTTTAGCATAGGGTTAAGCATTATAATTGAACTCAGAACAACTGATATTGAATCCTCTCTAAGTAACTTAGCTGGATGTGTGACCCTGGGCAAGTCACTTAACTCTTCCCAGCCCAAGTTTTTTTCATTTTTAAAATACAGAGACAATAATAGTGGTTGCCTCCCAGGATTTTTGTGAATATCAAGTGAGACAGCACATATAAAATCCTTTGTAAACCTAAAAACACTTGTTTTTCTTCTTTTAAATGTGTGACTTCGAGCAAGCCACTTAATGCTGATTGCTTTGCCTCCAGGGCTATATCCATTTGTCCTGATTGTATCTGGCCACTGGACTCAGAAGGCTGTGGAAGAGAAAGTGAGGCTGGTGACTTAGTACAGATCCTCCCCCTCACTCAAATCCAATTCATGTGCTTGGCATGCCATCACCTCCCTGTGGTTGTTGTCTTCTTCAAAAATGAAGGATCCGGGCAGCTAGGTGGCACAGTGGATAAAGCACCAGCCCTGTAGTCAGGAGTACCTGGGTTCAAATCCAGTCTCAGACACTTAATAATTACCTAGCTGTGTGGCCTTGGGCAAGCCACTTAACCCTGTTTGCCTTGCAAAAAAAACCCTAAAAAAATGAAGGATCCACAGAAGATGGGTTTGGGTTTGAGGATAAAGTCCCATTTCATCATCCATGGTGATGATGATGATGATCCAGTTGATTCCTAATTCACTGCTGAGAAGTCCCAGGTAGTCTCAGGTTTAAGTTAGGAGCATGTTATGTATCTGGTGACTTTGCTTGTGTAGGCAATCTGTTGAGATTAAGGATGATTTACTATTTGCCCATTTTGATAATTTGAGGGGGACCTTCTCTGATGTTCATCCATATTTTAATCCAACCCAAATCTTAATTGCTATTGCAGACCCCATCCCCTCATACTCAGTCTCCTTTTGCCTCCAGGAATTCAGTATTGTATAAGAGTCTTTCTCTCCATCTCAGACCTTACTCTGATGAATGAAGACTGGAAATTCTAATAGTTGATATTCTCTCAAAAACCATGAGTTTTCAGTTTTTCAGTATTTCAACTCCTGGGACCTTTACAAGAACACAAAAAGATGGTCTTACTCTTAGCCTCTCTCATTCTCAATAACTTTGCTTTCCAGGGTATGAACTCTGAAATTCTTTTCCCAAATCACAATTTTGGGGCAGCAGGGTGACAGGATGATTTGAGCACTGGGCCTGAAATCAGGAAGATCTGAGTTCTTACTCAGCCTTCCCACACTTACAAATTGTGTGACTCTTAACACCTACTTGCCTCAGTTCATCATCTGTAATTTGGACACCGAGGGGATAAAAATGACAAATCTGTTCCATATCTTTGCCAAGAAAACTCCATTGATAAGTCTCATAGGGTCATGAAGAGTTGAACATGACTGAATAACAACCACCACAATCTTACCTCTCTTGCTATGCCTCCCTCTTCCAAGATATTTTCTTCATCCTCATCTCAGCCTCCAGGCACTTTATCCCTTCCTGTTTGTCCAATGTATCATCTATTTTTTTCCCTTTCCAATCTTGAACCTATAACTAATGTCTCAGTTTTATATTAACTTCTACATAAAATCACTTGCCCCCTTTTCCTGTCTTCTCTACTACCTTTTCAAACTCTGCCCTTGGATAATCCTCATTATCATACTTCTTGAGTCTGGAAGAAATGACCTTGCAAAATTGACTGGATCCACTAATAGATCTAATCTCAATTGGACTCTTGCATGTTTAATGATAATAAATTTACTCTACAATTGATTCTTTAGAGAACTCCCACTCTATTGCAAACATTCTCTTTTGACCTCCTGCTACCCACGCAAATCTGCTTCTATTTCTTTCATCAGAGGGCCTTGCCTCCTAATTGAGAAAATTGAAACTACCTGTTGCAAGTTTCATCTTTGATCCAGTTTTTTTTAAATTAAAATTAATGTTTTTTAAAGACCAAAAGCATTTTTTTCCCTTCCTGGTCCTCCATCACTGAAAAAAAAAAAAAAGGAAAAATCTTGTAAGAAATATATGGTCGAGGGGTGGAGCCAAGGTGGCGACAAGAAAGGATCCTGTCTTAGGCACTGTCTCATAAAACTTATAAGCTAGGGACTCTAACTAAACTTTCAAGAGACACAACCCACAAAGGGACCCAGTGAGGCAGCTCTCCTACTCATTGTACCCTGGAAAAGGGCAGAAAGGCTCTGCTCCCCGGGGTTGGAGGGGCAGCCCGCCGGAGGGGTGGCCTGCCAGAGCCAAAGAACCTCAGCCTCCCGGAGGCAGCCCCAGGGCGCTGGGAGCCGCAGCTCACAGCAGCGAGGGAGTCTCCTGAGCTACACCCCAGGGAGCACCGGACACAAAGTGGGGGAACAGCGGGGGACCTCTGCCAGAGCGAGCACATGGAGCCCAGCCCTCAGGGCACACATGCAGCCCAGATCCAGGAAACAGAAGCAGGCAGAGCCAGTAAGCAGGAGCCCCCAGGGCATGAACCCATTGATCCTAGTGGGGGGAGTGAAGAGAGACTGCCGAGCTCTGTCCTCTGCCCCGGAACAGGACTCTGGGGTTCTGACCACATTCAGATCAAGTTTGCAGTCTATGGCCCCCCATAGAACAGCAGGGACCCCCCCTACACCACAGTCCCATGGTAGAGGGGGAAGCATATGGTCATTCACAGACCAGGAGGTAGGACAGAGCCTCACAAACTGAGATCCTTGTGGGAGTGTCCCAAAAGCTCAGGAAGCACCCCAAACCAGGTTCAGGCTGGGAAAATGAGCAAGCAGAGAAACAAGAGGAGGACCATCGAGAAATATTTTGCATATGAACCCAAGAAGGATCAAAATACTCAGTCTGAAGATGAGGAAACACAAGCTCCTGCATCTAAAGACTCCAAGAAAAACAGAAATTGGGCTCAGGCTATGACAGAGCTCAAAAAAGACTTTGAAAATCAAATGAGGGAGTTAGAAGAAAAACTGGGAAAGGAAAGGAGAGAGATGCAGGAAAAACATGAAAATGAAGTCAGCAGCCTAGTCAAGGAAATAAAAAAAAATGCTGAAGAAAATAGCATGCTAAAAACCAGCTTAGGTCAAATGGATAAAACAGTTCAAAAAGTTATTGAGGAGAAGAATGCTTTCAAAAGCAAAATTTGCTAGATGGAAAAGGAGATAAGAAAGCTCTCTGAGGAGAACAAATCCTTCAGACAAAGAATAGAATTCAGGGAGATTGATGAATTTACCAGAAATCAGGAATCAATACTTCAAAACCAAAAAAAAAAAAAAAAAAATTAGAAGATAATGTGAAACATCTCATTGAAAAAACAACTGATATGGAAAACAGACTTAGGAAAGATAATTTAAAAATTATTGGAATACCTGAAAGTCATGATCAGGAAAAGAGCCTTGACATCATTTTCAAAGAATTACTACAGGAAAATTGCCCTGATATTCTAGAAGCAGAGGGCAAAATAGAAATGGAGAGAATCCACCGATCCCCCAAGAAAGAGATCCCAAAAAACCAACCCCTAGGAATATTATAGCCAAGTTCCAGAACTCCCAAGTCAAAGAGAAAGTAGCCAGAAGGACACAGTTCAAATATCGTGGAGCTGCAGTCAGGATCACACAGGACTTAGCAGCAACTACATTGGAAGCTTGTAGGGCTTGGAATATAATATCCTGGAAGGCAAAAGAGCTTAGAATGCATCCAAGAATGAACTACCCAGAAAAAATGAAATGTCCTCTTCCAGGGAAAAAGATGGACTTTCAATGAACCAGGGGAATTTCAAATGTTCTTGTTGGAATGGCCAGAGCTGAACAGAAGGTTTGATCTTCAAATATGGGACTCAGGTGAAGCATGGAGATTGGAGGAGAAGGGGAAAATATGAGGGACTTAATGAGGATGAACTGCATGTATTCCTGTATAGAAAAATGACACTGATAATACTCATATGAACCTTCTCAATTAACAGAGCAGGTAGAAGGAGCTTTTATAGTTGAAGCACAGGAGAAAGCTGAATTTGAAGATAAAATATGGTGTAAAAATGGAGTCAATAGAAAAAAGGGAAATGTAATGGGAGAAAGAAAAAGGAGAGTGGGAATAGGCCAAGATATTTCATATAATAAGATTTTTCTCTATTCCAATGAGCTAGTGCAATGATATGGAAGGGGGAAGACAATGGGGAATGAGGGAATCTTCATTCTCATTAGAGGTGGCTAGGAGAGGAAACAGCATATATGCTCAATGGGGTATAGGCATCTGGAGTAAGAAGGAGGGGTGGACAGGGGCAAGGGGAGGGATGTGAGTGATGGAGGAGAAGATGGACCATGGGGGGAGAGTGGTCAGATATAACACATTTTCTTTTTTACTTCTTGCAAGGGGCTGGGATTGGATGACCTGTCCGGGACCATGGGGCAAGGTGGATGCTGGGCCTAAGGGGTGGTATGGGGTCCCAGGGCTTCTTGGCCCCAGAGCCAGGGATCTGTCTGCTGCGCCACTCAGCGACCCTACAGCAGAGTCAGAGTGAAAGGAGAGAGAAAATACAGTACATGGTAGTGGAGAAATAAGAAAGGAGGGAGTTGCGATCAGCAATGGGAACGGTGGAAAAATAGGGAAATAACTTTTGTCATGGACTTATCATAAAGAATGTGATCCACCCGCGACATAGTTGTTGGTGTTGAAACAAAGACTCAAACATATTTTTTATTATTATTATTTTGGGGGGAGTGCAGGGCAAATGGGGCTGGGTGGCCTGCCTGGGGTCACATAGCAGGGTGATCCTTGGGTGTCTGAGGCTGGATTTGGACCTGGGTGCTCCTGGCTCAAGGGCCAAAGCTCTGTCCACCACCCAGCCATCCCTACTATTATTACTATTTTATTTTATTTTGGGTCTTTTTTTCTTTTTTTTTTTTTTTTTGGTGTTTGCAGGGCAGTGGGGTTAGGGTGGCTTGCATGTCACACAGCTGGGTGATTGTTGGTTGTACGGGGCTGGATGTGGGCACGGGTGCTCGTGGCTCCAGGGCTGGTGCTCCATCCATTGTGCTACCTGGCCATACCTACAATTATTACTATTTTTTTTAATTTTAATTTTTTCTCTCTCCCCTTTACTTTATCGCTCAAGTGAGTCTATATTTTTTTGGGGGAGGGAGTATTTTATTTACTCTTAAACAAGAATATTTTATTAATGTATAAAAAGTTGTACAAAATGAGAATAAATAAATATTAAATATTAAAATAAAAAAGAAAAATATGGTCAAGTAAAACATTCATGCCTTGGCTATGTCTCACGTATAATTCTACCCCCTTCATCTATCCCTTTGTAGAAGATGAAATTTCATTGTCCCTTCTCTGGAATCATGGTTGATCACTGCATTGAATAGAATTCTCTCCTTCTGAGTTTTTTGCTTTTCCAGTGTTGTTATTTTATTGATTATATTCCTGGTTGTATTCACTTTTCTCTGCCTCCATTCATACAGGTCTTCTCTAGTTTCTCTGAACATTTTGCTCTATGTTCCAATATGTTCATATGCCAGAATTTATTCAGCCATCACCTATGTTATGATGCCTTCTAAGGTATCATTTCCTTTCTGTTACCAAAAAATGTGTGTGTTTGTGTGTGTGTGTGTGTGTGTGTGTAGAATCCTTTTTTTCTCTTTCTGTGATTTATTTAGAATATGAATTTAGAAGTGATTCATTGCTTTCATTGCCCCAATGCTAAAGCTTAGATTTTCTGAATCTCAGCCTCTCTTCTTTGTTCCTTTGCTCTAGCAAAGACATTTACCCCTTTGATCATCCTTTAATCTCATTATTATTGTTTCCTCATCTCCACAGGCTTCTTTCTTGTTGTTTTAAAAAAATTCTCAGGTGTCTTCTAATCTTAGAAATTACTTTCCATTTGCTTCTCCAATATTCCCTTAAGCTATCATCCTATATCTCACTATTCTTTAATAGCCAGACTTGGAGGGGAAAAGTTGTCTACATTTGGTAGCTTGACTTTTACATATCCCATTTGTGTAATTTGCTTGTAATTTGACTTTGGATCTTGCTACTTGATCATTCCTTTCAATGTTCTCTGTGACTCTTTGCTACTAAATTTGATGGCTTTTTCTCAGTCCTCATTCTTTTGGACTCGGTTATTAACATTTAGCACTGATGATTGTCCTTTTCTCATGGATGCTTTCCTCCAGACTTTTAAATCATTGCTCTCAATATCTTCTTATCCCTCTAAGTGCTCCTCCTCAATCTTTTTTGTTTGAATTATAAACCAGTTGAAATGGGTGTCCCCTAAAGGTTTGTCTCAGGGCTGTATACTGCCTCTGTCTCTGTTTCTCTCTCTCGCTTTCTCTGTGTGTCTCTCTTCTCCCTCTCCTCTGTCTCTGACTCTGTCTCTCTTTTCCCATCAGCTCATTTGGGGGTTATTTATGGAGTTATGCTTCTAAAATAAAATGCCCAGTCCTTATTTCTCTTGAATTCCAGTCTAAAATAACAATTACATTACATACAATTACAATGAACATTTCCCCCCGGATATCCATTCCATGGGCATCTCAAACTCAACCTCTCTTTCTCTTTTAATTTTTCTCTGCTATTGTGGACATTATCACCCTTTCAGTCACACAGGTTTGTAACTTCCAAATCACCCTCTAATTCTACCCCCTCATATCTAATCATTTGGTGTACCTTGTTAGCTTTTGTATCCTTCTCTTTCTTTCCACCGTCTGATCACCATTTTAGTTTAGGTTATAATTACATATTACTTTATTCATTACAATATCTTTCTAGTCTTCCCACATTCAGTTTCTTCCCTTTTTATTCTCTCTTCCATATAGCTGCCAAAGCAAAATTCCTAAAGCACGTATCTGACCTTGTCCTTCTTCTGGAATTATGGTGACAAATGACTGATTGTTCTTACCTTTTCAAATTGTTTTGCAGAATTAATAGGTGAAACCTCTATTCAGAGTATAGTCATCTGCTTGTCTTCCTATAGCCCCTCCAGCATTGATTGTTGTCTTTTATCTTCTTTCCCATGTTGATGGGTGTGAAGTAAAATTTGAGAATTATTTTCAGCTGCCTTTGTCTTGTTATTGATTTAGGGCATATTTTCATATGATTGTTGATAGTCATTTTCTCTCTGAAAATTTTAACTTTGCAACAGAAATATTTTCCCTTTTTTTGCCTAGAATTAGCAGTACAGTATATACATATTGGTTCACAGTAAAAAAAAATAGCTTTGAAGAGTGCTTAAAACAAACTTTAGATTTCTCCATGTCAATATAAAAAAAACATGAACAATAGAATGTGTACTTGAGATGTTATAGTAATGATTGGTGACATTTATAGGGCTTTAAAATTTATAAAGAATTTTCATAGATTTTTTTTATTCTTGCAAAAATGCTTTGTGACACTGCTTTATTATGCCAATTTTATAGATGAGGAAATTAAGAGATTTTGATTTGTCCTCAGCCTCACAGTTATTGAATATCACAGATATCAATCAAAACCAGGTCTTTTTTTAAATTCCAAGTCCAGGACTCTTATCTACTCCACGGTGATGCTTTTTAGGAGAACATCTGATCAAATAAATGAGCTGTCTGGCTAAAGGGTGGAGATGACATTTTAGCCTTGTTTTTTTTTTGAAAGTTATTTATTTATTTATTTTGAATTTTACAATTTTTCCCCTTCTCTCGCTTCCATCCTCCCCCAGAAGGCAATCTGTTAGTCTTTACATTGTTTCCATGGTGTACATTGATCTAAGTTGAATGTGATGACAGAGAAATCATATCCTTAAGGAAGAAAAATAAAGTATAAGAGATAGCAAAATTATATAACTTTAAAAAAAAACAATTAAAGATAATAGTCTTTGGTCTTTGTTCAAACTCCCCAATTTTTTCTTTGGATACAGATGGTATTCTCCAGCACAGATACACCCAAATTGTGCCTGATTGTTGCACTGATGGAATGAGTAAGTCCATTAAGGTTGATCATCACCCCCATGTTTCTTTTAGGGTACAATGTTCTTCTGGTTCTGCTCATCTCGCTCAGCATCAGTTCATGCAAATCCTTCCAGGCTTCCCTGAATTCCCATCCCTTCTGGTTTCTAATAGAACAATAGTGTTCCATTACATACATATACCACAGTTTAAGCCATTCACCAATTAAAGGACATCCCCTCAATTTCCAATTCTTTGCCACCACAAACAGAGCCGCTATGAATAATTTATGTACAAGTGACTTTTTTATCGTTTTTTCATGATCTCTTCAGGGTATAGACCCAGTAGTGGTAAAGTTGGATCAAAGGATATGCACATTTTTTATTGCCCTTTAGGTGTAATTCCAAATTGCTCTCCAGAAAGTTTGGATGAGTTCACAGCTCCACCAACAATGTCTTAGTGTCCCAGATTTCCTACATCTCTTCACACATTGATCATTGTCCTTTATGATCATATTAGCCAATCTGAGAGGTGTGAGGTGGTATCTCAGAGATGCTTTAATTTACATTTCTCTAATAATTAGTGATTTAGAGCAATTTTTCATATGACTATGGATTGTTTTGATTTCCTCATCTGTAAATTGCCTTTGCATATCCTTTGACCATTTGTCAATTAGGGAATGGCTTGTGACCTTGTTTTTATTTAGTCATTCCTTAAAATATGGGCATATTCTGGAATATGTATGTATATATATATGTATATATAATTCATATATATGCATAAAAATATTCAGATCCAGTTCCATATATATATATATGTATATATATATATATATATATACATATAGATAGATAGATAGATAGATAGATACACACACACACACATACACACACACATATATACACATATTTCTAAAGGGGAAAAGTCATCTTTCTCTCTCTCTCTCCTTATCCCTCTCCATACATACACATAGAGGATCTTTCCTCTCTGGTCCCTACTTTTAAAAGCTGGGAGGAACTCACAAATTTTAAATACTCTGTCAGACCTTGTAAGATATCCATAGAAATGGGATCTTTCAGTTAAATCATATAAGCGTTTGAGTTTCTAGAACCAGCTCCATAGAAAGTCTACCAGTTTTCCCATAGCTCCTATAACACTCTTCATCTCTTGTCAACTTTTACAATTGACTGGGTGAGATAAAACCTCATAGTTGTATTCATTTACACTTAGTAGTAGTAATTTGGAACAGTCTTTCATAAAGCTATTATCTGCAATTTCTTTGAGAACTGTTTGTTCATGATTTTTGAGCTATTATCTATTGGTAAATGTTCTTCATTTACACACACACACACATATATGTTTGTGTGTAGGTGTTAATTTACTATATATCTTATAAAGTAGACTTTTATCAAAGGTCTTGATACATTTGTACCAAAGATATTGATAAATAGATTTTTCTGATCATCAGCTTCTCTTCTTATATTAGCTGTACTGATTTTGTTTATTTACAAGTTTTTCAATTTCACATTATTTAAATTGCTTATCTTGTTATTTATGATGTCCTCTTTATTTTGCTTAGAATCATTTTCCTCTAGGTACAGTAATAAATGATATATCCTTTCATTTCCCCCCAATATTTTTTGACTTCACTTTTTATACACCATCCATGTGATTCTGATTTATGTAATATCTGGGATATAGTGCTGATCTAACTCCATTTTTTTGCTAATCTGCTGGGTAGATAGTTCAATAGTTCATTTCAAATATATATATAATTATATATATATATATATATATATATATATATATATATATATGCACACACACACACACAAACACACACATATCTATATCCCCAATTGTTTTATGGTCTTGGGTGAGTCAACATTGATTCTTTGTGAAAATGGCTTATACTTATATTGTATTCATACATTTTAAAAAAAGGACTTTGCATTTGTTATATTTTTTTGTTTTCATTTTCATAGTACCTCTGGGAGATAGATGCTTCAATTATTTTCATTTTCCCAAAGAGGAAACAGGATGGGAGAGGTTAAGTGAGTTGTCTGAGGTCGCATAGCTAGTTAGAATCTAAGGTAGAATTTGTACTCTAGTCTTCCTGACTCTACCTCCAGCATTTCATCCAGTGCATCACTTTCCTAGTACCTACGTCAGCTATGAAGTATATATATGTAGCTATTATTATCCTTACCTTCTGGATGAAATCCTAGAATGTCAGTACATGAAAAGATCTTAGATCTGCTCTCCTCCTATCACCTTCTTTTATACATGACAAAGCAGGCTCAGAGAACTAGAAGAAATGACTTTCCCAAGGTCACTCAAATAATTAGTTCTAGGGAAGGGACTAGATCCCAGGTTTCCTGATTCTATTGAGATTTTGCAGAGGTAAAAAATAACAATGAAGGTGTCTTAAATAAATAAAAGTATTTGCAGTGACTTTGCCTATGTTCTATAAAAAATGATCTGTTTTGTGAAAGTCTCAGATTTCTCAGAGTTGCTTTCTCTCCATAATTTTGGCAGTGTTATGCAATGCAGAATGAAGGCAGCCCTAATGAGAGACTGTACCCTTACCTCCTCCTCACTTCTGCCTTATTATGTGTTACATAATCAGCCCCAGCATTAAGATGGCTTAATTTGATAGTCGTTGCAAAGTGCCTCCCTCTTGGCACCCACAGTGTTGGTATTTCGGTCGTGTAGTGTTTCCAAATGTCATTTTCAAGGATCATTCATATATTCCTCTTCCTCTCTGGCTGCTCCTGACAATGTTTAACCCCTCTACTGGCTCAATAGGATTAGGAGGTATAGGCAACTAGCATTCTGGCCCTGTCAATTTTACTGTGGGGAATTTACACTAAATCTGGGAAGATGTTGGCAATCAAACCCAAGGAGAAGCCTTTACACTTCAGGAGATAGGAGGTTAATCTGTTATTCTATTATAGATCTAATAAACCTAAGCAGAATAGGGATACAGTCAGACCCATGGCTTAAGAGCTGTGAGTTTCAACGTCCTGGTTTGAAATACAAGAAGGGATGGCTTATGGGAAAAATCTTGGGTTCTGCTTTATAAGATCATGGATTTAGAGCTACAAGTACCAGATAGAGGCAATTGACTCCAATAATTCATTTTAACAGATTTAGAAACTGAGGCATAGAGAAATGAATGTCTTTTCCAATGTTACTCAGACAGTGTTTGAGCAAATCTCAAGAATTTGAATTTGAATTTGAAATATCTTCCTGACACCAAATCAGAATTCTATCTCCCACACTGTTAGCTTGCTCTCTCTCTCTCTCTCTCTCTCTCTCTCTCTCTCTCTCTCTTTTTCTATTCTTTTTTTTTGTATATTTCTTACTTTTAGCTATCTCATTCCCATATGATACTAAGGTTCCCTTATGCTGCCCAAAAGACTGCTTATGAAAGGAAAGCATCGGCTGATGCATTCCTAGTAAAATATGATGACTTTTTTTGTCTCATTTAAATTCATTTCACTAGCAAGTCAAGACATCACCTCCCTGATGTCATTGGTCCCCTTCGAGAATGAAGGATAAACAACAATCAGTGTCATGAAAGAGAAAATGACTGAACCCCCTTAAACAGGACTCCCTATTAGAGGAATTCCAGTCAAAATAGGGGAGATAATCTTCCATCTCGTCTGCCTACTTATGAGGCTCAACTATTCCATGGTTTGCCTAGGATAGGTTTGTCCTTGCCACTAAATGTCATAAAGTCATAGATACAGAGGTTTTAGAACTTGTTTAAGTTCACACAAATGAGCACAAGGTACAGGACTAGAATCTAAGTCTTCTGACTTGATTGCCAGCGCACTTTCCAACATACCACACTGCCTTGTCAATCCTATTCTTGAAAAGACAAAACTGTTAAATGACACATAATATCAGATGGGGGGACCCAATTATCCTGTATTCCTCTACCAACATGGGATGATAGAAAGAATATTTTATCTATGTATAATGTGAGCTCCTTGAGGGCAGGGTATATTGGTGCCTTTCTTTGTATCTCACTTGCTTAGTATAATGCCTGCAAGATATTAGTACTGAATAGATGCTTATTGGTTGGAGGATTAGGGTTTGAGTATTGAATGATTATTTCTTACCAGCTGAATGACTAGGGAAAGTAAATCTCAGTTTCATCTTTGTATGAGAGATTAATCTCAGAGCTTTCTTCTAACTCTTAATCTATGATTTCATGACACCACGATTGTCTTGCTACACCATGACCCCTTGGTTCCTCCATTGTTGCATCCCTCTTGAGCCTGCTCTCTCCAGGGAGAGAGACCTGTCTCTTCTTGCTATCTGCTGCCTCATCAGAACCCACCACATTCTGCTCATTCCCTGGGGATCTAGATTTTTTGCTTTGTATCCTGAGCCATCTTCAGTACTGATGGATACTGGCCAATAGACCCAGATAGCTCTGAGAAAAAAGTGAAGTTGGTGACTTTGCACTGTAACCCCACCCCACTCAAATCCAATTCATGTGCATGTCATGCCACCACCTTTCAGATGTCATGGTTTTCTTTGAGAAGGAAGGGCAACCATTTGCTTTCTAAGTCTAACATCAAGTTATCAAGCAAACCTATTTTTGTCTAAAACATTATGGCTCCTAATGGGATAATGGATTGCTTAGTGCAAGTACTTAGGTGCCCACTAAATGCTGGTGGATGAATTTCTCACTCCTTCTCTGGACTATTTGTATCTAGCAATAGTGCTAATGTCCCCTATTTCTCTAGGACTTGAAAGTTTCCAAAGTAGTATTGGGTAGGGGTGACACACAACACAGTAGAGTAGAGAAGGTAATGAACTAGAAGTCCCAGGACCCATCTCTGCCACTAACTACCCATCTGACCTTGGCCAAGTCCCTTAATCTTCTTTGACCTCAATTTATTCATTTGTCGAACTAGGGGATTGGATTAGATAATCATATAATATATATCCTTCCCCCCCACCCCAGAAGAAACCATTCTGTGAAGTCAAGACCCTCCAGCCGGGAGATCATCAAAGCTAGTAAGTTTCAGTATCAGAATTTGAACCTAGGCCTCTCCTACCTCCAAATTCAGTATCCGTTCTTTTGTGTCTCCAGCAGGAGATTTTTTGAAGCCATGATGTCTTTATGCAAAAGAATGACTGTTTAATGACATTCTCAGGCTCCATGGCAGATCAGTGATGGTAGGCAGTGAGGGAGAATGCTCAGATCAGTGTAAGTACTTAAATATTGTTTGACCCTGAAAGAGTTTGAGCAAAATCCAAAGTAGATATGGGAGTTCTGAGGCATCCTGAGTGGCAGAGCAGGCAAGATCATCTTTTATGATTAAACTATAATTTGAGTCTGCGATTTGGTGTCTCCAGGAGTTGGGGTCAAAGATCAACATTCCTATGGCCTTGTTCTTTAGAAAGTAGAAGCATAACAGGGGTCAGGGAATGAAGGGCAGAGGGAGTTTCCAACTCTGTGGCCTGCCACTGTCTTCAGAGTATGAGAGTAGAGTGCCATGGTTTGTTAATAGGAAATCAAACCTCCTTGGGATTCGGTTGCTGTCTTTCATGATAGGCCCGTGTCACAAAAGAACAACAGCAAAAATTACTCAGTCTCCTGTGACTGCAGATACTGAATTGAATGGATGCACTTATATCAGAATTACTGCTCACTTCTGTATGGCTCTTTGAGGTTTGCAAAATAGTTTACATTTATCTCTCATTAGACCCATATAACAATTCTCTGAGGTGGGTGTCAACATTATCCCCATTTTTCAGATGAGATAACATAGACTGAAATTAGGTAAATAACTTGCCCAGGGTCATAAAACTAGGAAGTGTGGATTTGGATTCCATATCTAGTGCTCTTTGTATTTAGCTGTCGAATAGATTGGACCTTCTTTAGTGCCATATTAATTGTGGGTTTTATTCATTGAATTAGATATTATTAGATATAATCACAATCAAGAAGAACTTGTGATTTTGTCCATTTAGGGAACTCTGGGTGTGAGAACTACTTCTGCCACCAGACAGAAGCAGGTTGTGACTTGGTAGATGAAGCCTCAGAAATTTTCTGAGATATTAAGGGACTTGCCTTGGGTTTCACAACTGATAAGTGGAAAAGTTATGATATAAACCCAGGCCTTTCTGACACTGAAACTAGCATTCCATACAATAAGCCCTATTGCCTCTATGTGTTTGCATAGAGGTGCTTCATCAATACATGTTGAATAAATAGATGATCTAAATGTAAGGAGTCAATGTGATGCCAGGGAAGGAACTCTCACCATGAACACACAGGAGCTAGTTCAAATTATGACTCAGAAACTCACTAAATATGTGACAAAGAACAGGTCACTTATCCTCTCTCAATCTCAGTTTTTCATCTGAAAATTGGGGATAAAGAGGGTACCTACCTCAGATAGGTTTTTCTAACCACAAATCTATGAATCCTAAGAATTTGAATGATCTAATTGCTTAATACTTGTATAATGAATAAATACTTTTAGATAGAGTGAAGTGATTGAAAAGGAAAAAAAAAAGAAGGGAGCTGGTAAAGTCTGGACATGACTAGGCTTTTAAGAACATTTTGAGAATTAGTTTTGTCCTCTGTGGTGATTCAGGGGTATTTGAATTCTTCTGATGTAAATTAAATTTCTATAGGATGAATGTTAAGATCACTCCCCACCCTAAACTTAGATTAGGAGCACATTCTTAATTGTTAAACCTTAGAGCTTTCAACTTCTTTGGGAATTTATATTAAGAAAAAGAATAAAGAAAAAGAAATGTTCCCAGAATAAAAGAAATGTCAGAAAATGCTGCTTAAAACTCATTTTGGATAAAAAACCAGGTTAGGTCATTCTGATGAAGTGTACCCTGAATGCATTTTGGGGAGGGAAGCTTAAGAATAGTAACACTCATAGCTGATGTTTATATAACTTTCAGGATTACAAAGCACAATATCTACATTACATCAGATACTTGGTGCTAGCTTTGGAATCAAGAAAATGTAGATGTAAAATCCATCTCTTAAATTTACTGACCCTGTGACCCTTGATGAGTCAATTAACCTATCTCAGCTTCACTGCCCTTCTCAGTACTATGTCAGTTATAGTAATAACTCCTACCTTAAGGAATTGTTGTTGTGAAGATCTTTGCCAACCTAAAACTCTGGATGAGCATAAACAAGGTATTATTATTATAGGCTTCATTTTATAAATGGAGCAACTAATACTGAGGGAAGTAGGTGAGCTGTCCAGGGTATTACAGATAGAAAGGTTTGGAGAAAGAATGAACAAGGCTTTCTGATTGCAAGTCCAGACTCTGTCACTACTCTATGCTGTGTCTCCATATTTCTTGAGCAGAGCTACTTTAAAGTGAATAAAAACAGTAAAGCAAAATCTGACTGGGCACATTGTTATATGTTTTCCTACAAAAGGAGTTTTCTCAAAGTGTAATGGGTTGCCTTGAGTGGAAGGAAGTCTTTCTTTCACTAGGGCTTTTCAAAGGAAACTGAGATGGCCATTTTTTGAGTGCTGTATAGAAGAGATTGCTATTCAGATATATGTTGGCAGAGATGCCTTCTAGGATTCCATGATTCTGAAACCCTAGGAGGAGTTTCATCCTTAGATCCTGGAAGTCACGACTAAAAGGCTGAGGTTCTGATTTTTTTCCCAGGGAAGCTTTTAAATCTTCAGGATGATGTCCACAAGCTCCAATTGTAGATAATCTTGTTCTTGTTCTGTCTTTTGTTAATTACTAGCTTTTTTTTTCATTCCAGAACAAATTCCACTTTCCCTGTCCAAACAAACCTAGTAGAAACATGGATTAAAAGAATGGTTCAAGCTCTGCTCAACAGACTATTGTATTTGGTGTAGCAGAGTCAACATATGATGAATGTTCTGATTAAATGTGCAAAATTCACTGAACAGAAGGTCATAAACATACATAAATAGGTATCAGTAGATATATATAGATATAGATGCTATAGATATGCACATTATGCATGTTTACATATGTACATAGAAGTCCATATAAGCCAAGAAATGTAAAATTTTCCCTTGTAAGGCTCTTCATATAACAATGGAGCAATACATTCTGGGAAGGATCAGATACTGAGAATCATATTATCCTGACCTCTCTGGGTCAGGAGATATGTTAGGCATCACCTGGTCCAACTTAAGTCTTCCCAACAATGTCCTCTGCAAAGTCCTGTGTTTTTTCTAGATTTCTTTTGAGGGAGACTTCTTACCTTCTCAGACATTCCACTTAAGGATAACTCTCACCCTTAGGAAGTTTTTCTTTCTATTAACCTTAAATCTTCCTCTGTTTTCTACCCATTGCTCCCATTTCTGCCTTCTAGTTCTGAATAAAATAAATCAAGTCTTTCCCATGATAATACTTCAAATAACCAACACACAAACATACATATGCACATATTTAGTATTGGGAAGACTACCCAAAATAATGTGAGAAAAGATTAATGTGCCAATGAAAACACTGAGTATTGTTTTTACAGAAGTTATTCTGAAATTTGTTCTCTCAGAGTGATGCCATTGAGGCTTTCATGAATACTTTGTCTTTGAAATTTTTAAGATGAAAAAATCCAACACACACATCTACACACATACAGAGAAACAATACAAACTTTTCATCTCCCTAGGAGCCTGCATGTCCTTAAAACAACTGCAGAGAATTAAAACCATGTAATTATCATTCACAGACTAATCCTCTGAAACACAGCTGAATGGTGGTGCTGCTGGTGGTGATGGGAGATGGTTTATAGCATGGTGGTCCCAGACATTAGATAGAGAGTGATTTGATGAGTGTTTGATAGTTCTTAACTAAGATCATTCTTTCCATCTGTGCTTTTCACATGTGAAACTGGAGAAAATATTGGTATGGCTTCCTTTTTTGAAAATGTTTGTGTGTGTGTGTGTGTGTGTGTGTGTGTGTATGTATGTATGTATGTATTATATATAATATATCTCTACACACATATGATAAATGTATTCAGAAATTAATACTTTTATTTCAGTCCTTCCTCTAATGGAATGTTCTGGTGTTGAAGTCAGAGGACTTGAATTCATATCATATCTCTGGTACATTCTTTCTGTGTGACCTGGAGTAATCACTTCCCCTCTGAGAGCCACAATTTCTTCTTCTGTAAACTGAGGGAGTTGGCTAGATGACCTCTGAGCTCCCTTCCACTCCAAGTCTATGATCCCACAGTGTAGGTTAAAACCAGGTCTCTTTATCCAATGGAACTCTCTTGTCCATGTCTTGTAGCAATTCTTTCCTTGAGCAATTACACCATGTATTGAAGGTCTACCTGTAAGATTGTTATAGTTTTTCAATACTACTCTAACAGACAGATTTCTTATCTGTCATCTCTTACCCTCACTACATGACTGGGGATTCGTGATGGTCAGATCATTCCCTTCATCAAGAAGAGGAGAAAACATTTAGGTGAGGGAAGATGGCTAGACTGAATGGTGTATAACAAGATTCTATTCTATAAGTGTTGTCCTTAGAAGCTAGAAGTTGTGAAATTCCCAGCCTCAGAAGCAGATAATATCTTACCCATTAGAATAAAATTACCAATTTTTTTAAAATTTGGAATAGAGGTTATAGATCCGTGATTTCATTAGTGTAAAGAGTACACAGTAAGAAACTCCTTCCACCATTGCTGATTGGTAACTTCTGGGAAACTCATAGTATGTCTGGAGAACTAAGAGGTTAATTGACTTGTCCAAGGACATACACCCAATATGTCTCTGATATAGTTTAGAATTCAGGACTTCCTGACTCTTAGGTTATTACACCATTTTGCCTCTGAAGACAATACATATTTAAAATTCATTCTTATCTTTATATTCCTTGTGTATTGGCTAAATATATTTAAGAAAACCTTAACTATTAAATGGATGTATGAATTTTCATCTCACTATCATTAAATAGACTACTGGGCATTTTAAATAATAAAATAAAATAAAATAAAATAAACTACTGGGCATTTTAAATCTTCATGTTATTCAAATTCTCAGTGAATATATTTTTTTCTCATTACCCCAATTATCTGATCTTAAATAGTTATATCTGAAGTTTAGATGAAATATTTTATATTTATGCTCCTTGGTAAGTAGGAAATAAGATCAGTTTCTATCATTATCTGGGTTCAAGTTCTAACTGGCACTAACTAGTTATATGATACTGGGCAAACAGTTTTACTTGCTTGAGTCTCTGTTTCTTCCATGTTAAAATACTGGGATCAGGCTAGATGACTGTAAGAAATAAGTACCTTGCTAAGAACTCAGAAGTGCCATTAGTGAAGCAAAGTGGATCCTTATTTTGAGATGTCCTTAAGAATGGGGGTCCCAAACAGAAATGGGCATGAAATCCTGGCTTTTCATCTCCTGTCTAGAAACACAAGTCTATCCCATGTCCCCAACTGGCTGGATGTTGCAGAGGCCAAAGTATCCAATTCTCTCCCATGTGGGTTCCAATTCCTGATCAAACCTACCCTTCTCCACAATTTGTTAACCATGCCCTGGAAGGGTATAACAGATCGACACAGACTGGCACCTTTATTCAGTAATTCACTAATTCTATGGTCCTTTGCTTTTCCTGTTGCAAGTTTATCTACTTCTCTATAGAGAGGGATTCCATTTGTTCCCAGTAAAAATGTAAATTAACTTTATTTACATCTAGCAAGCTTGCATTCCTCCCAACATGGCCCCTGATTCTACATCCAATCACTTTAGTCTTTGTTTTCATCCTCCCTAGCTGTTTCTCTGTAAGATATAAACTACTTCCCTCAGTTTCCTATAGCTAATGTAGAAATGAAAACAAATCACTTATCACCATGACTTCTAAGTTTCCTCCCAGCTTTAACAATCCGTGACATCTACAAACTTTTCTAGGGGGCAGCCGAATGGCCCAGTGGATAGAGCTCCAGTCCTAGCATCATAAGAACCAGAGTTCAAATTTACACTCAGACCCTTTGCACTCAAGCTGTGAGTCCCTGAGTACATCACTTAACCCCAACTGCCTTGCCAAAAAAAGAAAAATTGTTTGATTAGAGATTTCATTATTACCTGAGTCTTGTACTTGAAGATCAGACTTTCTGTATAGCTCTGGTCTTTCTATCTGGGAAGCATGAAAGTCCCCATTTCACTTAAAGTCTATCTTTTCCCCTGAAAGAGATTGTTCAGTTTTGCTGGATAGTTGATTCTCTATTGTAATCCAAACTCTTGCCTTTTGGAATATCACTTACTTCCATCATTTTAGATTCCTAGATTCCTTCACAACATGGCACATTCACTGTGTCCTGCTTAAAAATTTTTGATATTCCTAGCTGTTGGGGACTCCCCTTAATCCCCAAGAATTACTTATTTTGAAGCTTTGAGATATTAAGTGACTTGCATAGGATCACTCAGCTACATTTATACATGCAAATGGAAAAAACTTGAACCCATGATTTTATGATGCCTGGGCCAGTCCTCTTTAATCATACTGCCTCTCAATGGTAATAATTATATTTATATAAAACTTAAAGGCTGATAAAATGGACATCCTGACAATAATACCACAAATAAGAGAATACCATTAATACTAACCCCATTTTATAGATGAAGAAACCTTGACTTTTGTCCAAAGTTATATCTTGCAGCTATTGTTCATCCTTCATTCTCAAAGAGGATCAATGATATCAGGAGGATGGTGTCTTTGACTTTCAAGTTGAATTTGAGTAAATCAGAGATATGCAAAATCATTAGCTTTGGTCTCCTCTGCTGAGTCATTGGCGTTCAGGGGCAAAACACAAGTCAAGATGACTAATAATGGCCCAATTCAGTGGGAGACCTTGACCTTTTTTCTATACTGTAACACACTAAATGTCAGACTCAGGATTTAGACTAGCAGAATTTGTTGGAGTGCTTTGATTATGGGCAGATTATGACTTTCTCCAAGGTAGGTTATGAGATTGGAAATGTGCCAGCCCACTTAGACTGTGCTAATCCAATGACGAGACTACAGTTAGGAGGCATTAAATACGTCTATTGAATGAATGGGCCACATCAGACAGTGTGCTATGCTCTTGTCTTCTCAATATTGTAAGGTTCCAAGATCACTTGGTATGTGACAGATTCCTACTCAGTGACATTTTGTGTCTTCAAGGTGGGTTCTCTTATCACTCTAGACACTATCTTTCTAATAACAAAAATAGCTTGTACTTCTAAGAACTTTGGTGATTCTAAAACATTGTCTTCATAAACATTCTGTGGTTTGAACCAGTAGAGGGAAAATGTGGGATACTGAGGCAGAGGAGAAGGGTTAAAATCCAGGTGCTGCCCCCTTACTGATTATGGCACTGGACAAGTCAGATAATCTCTCTGCAACTCAGATACTTTATAAGATGAGGAGATTGGATTAGGTGAACACTAAAGTTTTTGGCTCTAAGGTTATGATTTTATAAATCAGGTAGTGCACTAGCCCCATTATATATAGATGAGAAACAGAGGCACAAATTTGCCCATAGTTACGTGGTTAGTCATTGTGCCATTTTCTTGGAAAAGATATTGGAATGACTTGTCATTTCTTTCTCCAGCTCATTTTACAGATGAGGAAACTGAGGCAAACAGAGTTAATAGATTTTATCAGGGTCACCCAGTTAGTAAATATTTGAGACCAAGGTGTGAATTTGAGTCAATGAGTCTTCTTAATTCTGGGTCTGGTCCTCTATCCACTGTGCTATCTAGTTGTCAGAATTCAAATCCTTTATTGATTGTTCCTTTCACTATACATTGATCCCTCTTGTCTACCACTCAACTAAACATTAGTTTTCTTTCAAACCCAGGTCTGTGATCTCTATGCAGTTTCGACGTAGGAAGTTGGAACCATGGGGTGATACGCCCCATGGAAGTAAATCAAGGTTATTGGCTCACTCTGATGCTGTTCTATGGAGCAGCTTGTAGGGACTGGGGATGTTGAACCCCAGGTGGGAAAGAAAGTTGTTTTTAATATCTGAAGGCTTGTCATGTGGAAGAGATTGAACTTTTTCTGCTTGGCCCCCAGGCAGTAATTATGAGACACAGGTGGAAGGTGCAAAGAGGCAAGCTTAGAATTTGTCAAGAAAAACTTCCTTGCAATGAGAATTCCCTGCAAGCAAAATGGACTGCCTTGGGAGCCAGCAAGTCCCTTTTACAGAAAGCCTTGAGGTAGATATTGGAGAAGCAAGCTCCTGTCAGATATTTTGTAGAAGAAATTGGTGTTCAGGTATGGGTTAAAGCTTGTGAATGTTCCTGAATCCCTCCCAATCAGATAGGAGACACCAAGGTGGCACAATGAATAGAATCCTATACTTGAGTCAGGAAGACTTGATTTTGAATCTTTCCTCAGATATTTTCTTGTTAAGTGACTCTGAGCAAATCTACTTATCCTCTCTTGCTTCAGTTTCCCCATTTGTAAATTGGGGATAATCATGATAATCTCCCTCTTCCTCCTCTTCACCTCCGGTTGTTGGGAGGACAAAATAAGATGACAAGTATAAAATACTTTGCAAATCTTAAAATGCTAGCTAAATAAATTATTCAGAGATTCTGCAAGGATGCATTTTTTGAATGATGTTATTTCAGGATTGGAGGCAAACACCATTCTGGAGGTTGTCAACATTCCAGCATCATGCATCTGTTGTATTTATGATAGAAACAAGAGAGAAAGGAGTGTTTAGTCATCTGTGGCTTCCATTTGGTGTTAAACACATGCTGTTCTCTAGAGAGGGACCGGGCCAATCCTTTTTTATATTTTGATGTAGAGAACAGTCATTCCTAAAGGCAGATATTTAAAGGGGCAAGCCCCCAACAGCTCATTTTGAGGACACACACAGAGAATGTTTTCTGTTCTGTTATCAAAGTATTGATTATGAGAAATCCTGATTACCACTGAGATATGGGGTTGTCATTACCCATCTCCCCACAATAATTATAGCTAATCTCATTTGTAAGTTTGAAAGAGTATGGGTAAGTTTGGAAAAGTAGTAAATGTTTCTTTGAATGTAATATTTAGGACATGGAAAGAAGACCCCAGTGTATCCAAAACCAGTGGATTGGATGGACGTCTGTTGGCTAAATAGACATTTAACCAATATAATTCACAAACCCAGGGGTTGGAGTTTTAGTTAAGTATTGTGGAAATAACTCTGACAGTGGAGCCAGAGAATCAAGATTCGAATACTGCTCCTGATAATTACTCCCTGTGTTAATTTTAACAAAACTCTGAGATTTCTTTTCCTCATTAGTAAAATGAAGTAGGGAGCGCGAATGATGTAGGAAGTAGATCATGACTTTGAAGTCAGAGGTTTGGGGCTCAAATCTTACTTTCTGGGTTTATTATTTGTATGGCCATGCAGTACAGTAGAAAGGGCATTTTCTCTCTCTGGAATGAAAAGACCCATTCAAATTTTGGCTCTAATGCTTATCCCAAATGTGATCATGTATGAGGTTATTTATACTTAAGCAGCTATGTGCAGTAATTAGAGGCTGGGTCTGGAGTTAGGAAGACTCATCTTCCTGAGTTCAAATCTGGTCTCAGACACTTACTGTGTGACACCGAAGAAGTCACTTGACTCCATTTGCCTCAGTTTCCTCAACCGTAAAATAAATTGGAGAAGGAAATGCCAAACCACTCCAGTATTTCTGCCATGAAAACCCCACATGAGGTAATGAAGAGCTAGATATGACTGAAAAATGACTGGACAAGAAAACAGGGCCTCGGTTTCCTTATTCATAAAATGAGGGCAATGCACCAGATGTATATCTAATATATATCTCCACATCTAGTATACATCTCCATCTGGTATACATCTAGTATACATGTTTAGTATACGTCTCCATCTCTGCTCCCATGACCTCTCAGAATTCTCTCTGTTCTAAACTATATTACGTCTCTATTATTTTTTCCATAATGCAGCTAAAGGTGAAAGGGAAACAAGTAGTCTCAGACTCAGATATAAGACAGGGAAACCTAAATAGGAAGAAATTGTAAGAGGCAAGATATTTATCGATCTTTGGCTCAGTGTTCAAAGCTGTGTTGTCTCCCATAGATGCTAATTAAGCAACATTTTGGAGGCTTTCTACCTCATGGATATTTAGAACCTCTTGTCAGATTCTATGGCTAGGATTATAAAGCAGCATATAACTGCAAAGGAGGGATAAAGTACTGGAAAAGCAACCTTGCTGAATGCACCCAATCCTTTCGTTTTCAAACAATTTGGCTTAGTACATTATGTGATCACCTAAGACTTGGATTCAAATCCAGTCTTAGACATGCAAGGCGCTTATTCTCTCTGAAACTTACTTTCCCCATCTGTAAAAAGGGGCTAATCCCAGGTATAAAGTAGTCATGAAGGAGAATGCAGGAGGGAAAGAACATTATTCCCTATCAGTTTTTTGCAAATCTTAAAACCTTGTAGAAATTTCTGCTATCATCATCATTATCATCCTAATCTCCGTTTTTATCTTTTCTGATGGAAATGGTCCTGGGACAAATCAACTTCTAAAATGTATTCTTTTTGCATGTAATATTGTCTTGAGTTACACAGGGGAATGTGGTAACTTCCCTTTGTAGCTGAACTCATATTCTGGAGGTTTTCTAGAAGTATCCTCAGTGAATCTTCAGTCAACAACAAGATGGCAAGGATGATTTTCCTGTTTCTAACTGACTTTCATTTCCTTGGTTAAGTCTTTATATTTTGGGAGTTTGGGGTTTCATAGATCTTAGAGATTATGTGTATTTGACACCCCTCCCCTCAGCAGCAAACAGTTTAATGAATGTTATACCTGTTCATTTATGTTGACGTATTAGTCATTTTGTATATGAGGAATTAGGACTAAGGAGAAAGAAAGATAACCATAGAATAGGAAGGAAAACCTAAAAAAAAACAAAAAAAAAAGTGAACACAGTGTTCATTCAGATCGTTGCTTTTTTCTTTTCGTGTTTTTTTTTAAGCTTTGGATGTGGATGGTGCCATCTATAACAGGTCCACCAGGGTTGGTCCTAGCTCTCTGGACTGCTCAGAGGAGCTGCATGCATCAGAGCGGGTCAATTCACAGTGTTGCTGTTAATATCTACAATGCTCTTTTGGCTCTGCTCACTTCTCTGAGCATCAGTTCATGTAATACTTTCCATGTTTTCCTAGAGTTCATATATACAACTTTCAATACATACTAATAAAGTTCACCCCCTTTCTTTCTTCCCCCTCCCCACCCTAGAGATGGCAACCATTAAACATAAATAGGCATATGTGTGTATAGAGAGTATATGTGAATATTTTTATATGTATATAGATGTATATTTAAAGTCATTCTATATGTATTTTTAATTATCAGACCTTTCTCTAGATTCATCTTCTTTCATAAGTTCTTTGTGGTTAATTGCAGTATTTATAAATCAAAATGACTATCACTTTTTCACTTTTGTTCTTAAGACAATATTGTTGTTGCTGCATACAATGATCTTTGGGTCTATTCAGTTTGCTTTTCATTATTTTCTGCAAGTCTATCAATGTCTTTTTCTTTCTCCTCTCTCTCTCTCTGTCTGTCTGTCTCTGTCTCTGTCTCCCCCCCTCCCTTTCCCTCTACCTCTCTCCCCCTTTCTATCTTTCTTTTTCTTCCCTCTCTCCTCATCTGTTCTTCTCTCCTCCACTGTCTGAAGTTTCCTCTCTAGTCACATCAGCATGCTACCTCTTTCCTGGTACAAAGTAAGCACTGAATAAATGTTTATGAACTTTGGTACAGTAAAATGAATTCTGGCTAGAGTTAGAGAAACTGGATTCAAGTCCTGTCTCTTCCACTTAGTACTGTGAGACCTTGGGCAATTAACTTTACTTTTCAGGCTTCAACTTTCTTCATATGTAAAAATGTGTGAGTTGCACCAGGCAGTATGGTGATCCTCTGTAATAGTATTAAATACTATTAAAATCGACCCTATTATCTCCTGCCTATTGGTTGCAAAAGTCAGATATTTTTTGAAGACTTTGCTTCCTTCTCCATTGTGTCCCTTCCATCTTGCATGTTACTGCTCAGTTAGGGCCAAACACTCCACCTTCTAATTTCTGCATAGGGAAAAACAGTCAAATTAGCAGGTGTTTGTTTGCTGATGGGATGGGAAGCTGCCCAGTGGCCACTGAGCCAGCTAACAGGCACATCTTGGCCAAGGAAAAACCGGGGACAGCAGCCAAGAAATCAAGGAGTCCAAATAACAAAGAATCATGGGATTTGGGACTGAATAGCCTAGTCTTGAGAAAAGAAAATCACAGCCTGGAGGATGCTTCCCTTTCCACAATCCTCCCTCTTCTTCCCTGGGTGCCTTCTCCCTTTGCTTACAATACAAAAGAAATGAATCAGAGTTGCCAAAAAGCCCAATTAGATAACTAGAAGAGTTCAGCAAACAATTTGCATGGGGTTTTGGTTTGTTGATAGGGTAACTGTTGAGTTATTTCACTTGCTCAGAAACGTAGTTTACCTGCATATTGGCATTATTGGAGGACATAGGTAAGTGTTTCAGTGACAGTCATTAATAGCTTGTGATTGTGATCTTTTGGAGACTATTGACACACTCATGAGGCAAAGACTCATTTACTTATTAAAGTCCCAGCATGCGATTTCTTAGTAATATTGCTATTTCATGTTTTTGTAAATATTCACCTATTTCATGTAAATTGTTACTTTTATTATATCAAATTAGATTCTAATTATTTTCTTCATTTTTCTTCATTTAAATAACTTAATGCTACAGAACTGATATGACAAAGAACAGATCATAGAAACAAAATGCAATTTCACTAAAGCAAATGACACCAATGAGAGAATATAGCAAAATTGTTTTATGTAGCCAAAGCAGTCCTGATGATATGTTTGTTATTAAACTCTTTTATAAACACAAGAGTGAATTAAATTAACATGTTGACAATCAGTTAAATAAAAATCCTTACAACCTCAAAACAGGAAAAATTAACAATTTCAATTAAACTGTAATAGAAGTTCTGAAAATCAAAGACAAAAATGTTGAAAACAAAAATTGAATTAATAAATAAAACTGAACTTTCTCCTTTCTTTTCTGACCCTGATCTCATTTGCCTATTTATAGCAAAAGCAGTATCCTCTT
Organism: Macrotis lagotis; assembly: GCF_037893015.1. Taxonomy (NCBI): domain Eukaryota; kingdom Metazoa; phylum Chordata; class Mammalia; order Peramelemorphia; family Peramelidae; genus Macrotis; species Macrotis lagotis. The sequence goes on along the minus strand of NC_133661.1, from coordinate 29,207,815 downwards.
CCATCAATACTTCAGTTATATATATTTAGAAATATATTCTTTTGATATAGAAGATTACTAAAGATTTTTTGGAAAGTCAAAAGTTGATTGACTATAGTCATTGGTTTTCCTCTTCCTGTATTTGCTTTCTTAAAGAATTCCTATATACTGCTCCCTGTGGAGGCAACTAGGTATCGCAAAAGGACTTGAGTAAGGACGACCTGGGTTCAAATCTTGTCTTAAATGCCAACTATATTACTAAGCAAATCACTTAAAATCTCTTGATATCAATTTCCTCATCTGCAAAGTGAAGACCAAGTCCCAAAGGATTTTTGTAGTGAGATATCTTCAAGTACTTTGCCAAATTTGAGATGCTACAAAAATACTAATGATGGTGATGATGATGGTGATGTTTATGTTGGTTCAGTTGTCTTTCATCTAGTTGGTTGTTTCCAACTGAAAGGTATTCAGTAATCTAGGAAACTGAATAGAAGGGATGCTCTTGGAAGGATAGGAGGTTCGGGATCCTCTTAGGGTACTTCATGTTTCTTTTATTTCTCTTTGGTAGGGATAGCAAAGAACAGACTGGCCATCCAATTACTCAGAACTAATTTTTATACCCATTTTTAGTCTTTGGCTTTAAACCCTCTGTCGTCTCAGTATTAAAGTTATTCCAATTTGCACCCAGATATACATAGATGGTATCCCTATAAAGGAATGATGATACTTTAAATTTTGGCTCCTTTCTGATGATTTATGTTAACTTTATAGTTCACCTGCCCGAGCCCAGCCAAGCGTGGATGCTACCATCCTAAATAGTTAAAGAAATGCCATATTTGTATCTCACTTTGGATGAGATTGTATGTGAAGTTTCGATTAGGCCCTAATATACAATGAATTTTCTCCAGCTGTTTCTTGATATTTATGCTTCTATATCTTCCTTCCTCTGAGAAACTCTATATGCATGCTTTCTAAACATTAAATTATTTATTCTCCAAATAGCCCTCTGCAGTAAATAGCTTATGCCATAAAATGTTAGGGAATTTGTTAAAAGCAAAAAAAAATCACCATGAACTTCAAGAACCTAAAACAGTAAAGCTATAGGGTGAGTAGGGCAGCAAAAGAGCAATGATAGTAACGATAATTGTGCTATAGGTTTCTTTCATTCATTGTAGTATCCAGATTCAAGTCAATTCCTAGGATCAGAGGATAAAATTGTAGAATTAAAAAAAGGAGAGGGCCTTAGAGTCAATCTACTTCCAATCATGTCTTGATTTGGAAGATGCCTCAGAGGCTACCTAGTCTAAATTGATCATTTTACTGATGACAGAGTCAAAGATGAGAATGACTTGCCTAAGGTAACAGAGTTATGATAAACATTTATTAGATGCTTGCTAACTGCTAAATGAAATCAATTCCCTTTCCCTGGAAACCTATATTCCTCTGGGAGGAAGCAATATATACACACTCAATTAAATCTGAAATGCATACAAAATAAATGAAAAGTGTTTTAAGACAAAGAGGGCTAGCAACTTGGTAAGGGTTGAAGAAATGTCCAATGAAGAGAGAACACCAGGAGCAAGCCTTAAATGAATCACTTATGTAGCTAGTATCTTGTGTAATTCTTTTGAAAGAACAGATATTTTTAATTCCCATTTTGTAGTTATGAAAACTGAGCCATATACAGATTAAGGAATTTTTCTTAGGATACATCGCTAGTTTAGGATCATCACATCATAACTTTGCAACTATATAAGTCTATGGAGATCATCTTCACCCTATTTTCAGGGAAAAAAGCACTGATAAGGAAAATGGTCTATCCAAGGTTCTGAAGATATTAAGTGACATAACTGGAGAGTCATTGTATCAATATGCCATGACCTAATGAATGAATCAGGATTAGAATCTAGATCTCCTGACTTCTCTCATCTAGGGTTCTTTTGACAAGGCTAGTGAAGTGCAGGTCAGGATAAGAAAAGACAAGAACATAAAAGATTAGGGCTCTCTTCTTTGGGCGTTGTTGACTGAGCATGTCAAGCTGACAGCTTCTTCTAAAAGTCTCTGTCCCACATCCTTCAGAAGAGCTAATTTTTTCCCTAAGCCCTACATGAACTGAAGAGATGAGACTTATTTTAGATGGGGTGGGAGGGGTATACTAAAAATATAGTCCTGTATAATGTGTTAGCCACTGAAAGGCTGGCATATTTCTATGTTAGGAGATAACTGGAATCTGGTTCTCACTTGAGTCAATAATTCTTGGAAGGTTAAATGCCTTTGGCTTACTCCATGGTGTTGGTCTCTCTTCAACACCAGTCATTCAAAGGCCAAAGATCAGGACTGCTGGAAGTAATCATGTAAGAAGGGGAAAGGAAAACATTTCGGTTATCAACTCAGTTTTCTAAACATAAAAGAGACAGTGGACAGATGAAATTTTAGAATTATCTTTCTATAATACACCTAGAGAAGCAATGTGACCGAACACAAACTCAGGCCTAAAGCAACAATAAGTTTAGTTATTCTCATTTTACAAATAGGGAAATTGAGTTTCAGAGAGATGAAATGTCATATGACTAGCAAGTTTCTGAGGTGAAATTTTAATCCAGATTTCTCTGAATGCAACCTCAATGTTACTATCTCCCAAGAGCCAATCTAAGACTTAGGAAGCACTAGAGCTATATCTGACCTGGGACACATTTCTGAATCCTGCTTCAGTGCTATTATTCTCCAAGAACTGACTTAGGACTTAGGAAGTACTGGGGTCATGTTTGAGCTGTTATATATTTTTGATGTTTTCTAGGTCCTCTAAGTTTCAGAGTGGGCATCAATATATATCATTCAAGACAGGTCACAATACCAGTGAAATCCCTTGTATAGTCATTCTGCCCCTTCTCACACCAACCTCAAGAGAGAAACTTTTGTAACTTCTCGTGTATCCATAAGGAAGGTTATCAACTGAGATAGGTCAGCTCATTTTTTGCAAACATACCCCAACATAGTCATTATTTGCACCAACCCATTTCCCATTTCAGAAGATATAAGGGGAGCAGGGTCTAGGTTTCTATGACTAAATCATTCACATCCCTGAAATATAATTGATGGCTAGTCCTTGCTGGAAGAAAAGTAGAATAGGTTTCTGCAAATCTGCCCAGTCATATTCCAGTCTGAGAAAATGCGCTTTTCTTTCTCATTTCCTAGGATTTAAAATCTCCAACCCAGAGAGATGAGATTGCAGGGGCCCGGGCTTCACTGAAGGAAAACTCTCCTCTTTTGCATTCTATTTGTTCTGCCTGCCTGGAGCATGATGATGTGGCCTCTCTCCAAGCCAGCAAGGACACAGTCTGTGATGAGATCCAGAATGCCCTCGATGTGATTTCAAATGCATCCCAAGGGATCCAGAGTCCAAAGGCTGAGACAGAGCCTCAGTCAGCTACCTTGGGAAGTGCATTGGATGAACTTGAGGTAAGTCAATACAGAAGCTGCTTGGAACAGCCTGAAGATGCTGAGAAGTGTTGGAAATGGAACATCATTAAAGGTCCTTCACAAGCTAGTGCCATTCTTCCTTTCTAGTCTCACTGTATATTATTGCCTTTGACTTATTCTGTGAGCCAGCCAAAGTGACCACCTGGCTTTCCTCACACGTGACATTCCATTTCTAGTTTCTGTGCTTCTGCATAGGTTCAATCTCCTTACCTCCTCCTCTTAGAAACTATAATTTCTTTAAAAACTAAATGTTATCTCCTATATAATAATACCTTTTCTTATTCTATCAGTAGTTGTACCATCTTCCTCTGTAGTTATCTTTTCATATATTTATATCTATGTTTATTCATATTCACTTATATTATATACATGTTGTTTTCCCTGGTAAAAGGTCAGGGTTAATTTTTTGTCGGTTAAATTTTGGACCCCAGTATAGTTCTTGGTACATATCAGGATCCAACAAGTACTTGCTGATTATCAACAGGAAAAATTGTCCTTTATCCCCCAGATTTCTTGGGCTTTCGTCTGAAGTTGATTGAGTAGTCTAGGTGATTCAACAGAGAAAGTCACTAGACTTCTCCAAAGTGAAGGATCAAATAATGAAAAAAAAATCATTAAGACTAGGGACAAATGAAGTAAAATAAAAATGATTAGTGTCAATTTCTCTTTTGAAAAGACTTTCCAATAAAAATAATACTGTTTCACTGTCAACATAAAATGAAATAAATCCAGTCTATGTGCATGCATGATTTTTACTTAGATTCTTTATGGAAAGTTTATGGGAGGACCTGGACAAGAAGGCCAAGAAACAAAAAAGCTAGATGGGTGGTAATATGTAGCCTTGGAGGGTGTACCCATGTCAATGAGACAATGGATCCATTGGAATATTGAACAAGGGTTTGTGTAGATACTGCAATTAACAAATGGGTTTTTTTCTGAACCCTACTGTTCTAATTATATATTTAGTAGATGCTTGATGGAATTAGAAACCACTGTAGGAATAACCTTGAAATATTCCATTCCTTGACTCATTGAAAGTGAAATAGGCAGTTTGCTTTCTAATCTAATACTCCTATTTCTTAATTATTAATTTCTTTATGAAAATTTTGGAAGATGCTTAATGAAATGTAAATTTTTGTGCCACACATTATTCCCTAAGTCCTATCCCATTTTGGATGATCTTCCCTGCATTCTTTCATATTTATTCATTAAGTAGTCAAGGTGTTACCTGTCTTGTGGTCAGGTCACATCTCATGTAATTTGGTCAATCATAGGTGCCATATTTTAGGAAGAATATTTATAACTTTGGGGCAACCAGGTGATAAAGGTATCAAAAAAGTCCAGATATAGAGCTTAAAGAATTCTTAGAGAGCATATAGTTCAACTCCCTTATTGTAAAAATGAGAATTATGAGTTCTAGAAAAGTTAATGATTTGCTCAAGATCACAGCTGTAGAAAATAGAAAAATTAGAACCCCCAAACTAGCTCCTCTGACACCAAATTCCACACCCTCTGCATTTTACCATAATGCCTAGAGATCATCCTGAGACAAGATAAGTTGGAGGAACTTTGGACGGTTAACTGGGAGAAGAGAAAACTTAGAAGACTTGAAAGTTGGGACATAATTTAAGCTCTTAAATCTATTATTTTGTTTATTTTTTCCTTTGGTTTACTTTTTTTGCATTATGTCATATTCTCATTTATTTGAAAGAAAAAAGCAAGTAGAATTATTAACTTTTTTTCAGGGTATTAAAAAAGAAATGGAATTGTACTAAATAAACTTAGTAGTCCCTTACAGCTCTTAGAGAGGGATAGGATCTGAACTCAGGATTCATGACACCAGGATCAGTATTCTGTCTTTATTTATCTAGATATTATACAGAATATTACAGTTGGGAAGAATATAATTTAAATTTAATTTTGTAGCATTTTTATTTAAAAATTTCATTTCCAAATTCTGTCCCCTTTCTTTCTCTTCTTCCTCTTTCCCGTTTCTGAGATGGTAAGTTGCTATATATTCTATCCGTGAGATTATGTAAAGCATTTCCATATTTGTCATTTTGTACAAGAATACGTGAATTAAAAAGTAAAGTGAAAAATAACTTACTTCAGTCTCTATTCAAACAATAGCAGATTTTCCTCTGGCAGTGGATAGCTTGCTTCATCATTAGTCCTTTGGGATTGTCGTGGATCATTGTACTGCTGAGAATAGCTAAACCATCCATAGCTTTTCATCATACAATATTGCTGTTACTGTGTACAGCGTTCTCCTGGTTCTTTTCACTTCACTATACATCATTTCATGTAAGTCCTTCTGAAATTATTCTTCTTGTCATTTCTAGTAGCACAATAACATTCCATTACAATCATATACTGCAATTTGTTTAGTCATTTCACAAATTGATGGACTTCTCTTTGATTTCCAATTCTTTGTCACCACTAACATTTTTTTTTTCTACAAATATAGTCTTGGCCCTTTTTTGGATTTCTTTGGGTATAGAACCAGCAGTGATATTGCTGGACCACAATTTCAAAACCTTTTGGGCATAGTATCACATTGCTCTCCAGAATGGAAGGACTAACACTGCATTGGCATTGCAGTTTTCCCACATTCCAATATGATAGGTGTGAAGGGATACTTCAGAATTGTTTTAATTTGAATTTCTGTAGTCAGTAGTGATTTAGAGTATTTTTCATATGACTATAGATAACTTTGATTTCTTCATCTGAAAAATTCCTATTCATATCCTTTGATCATTTATCATTTATGGATTGGGGAATAACTTGTATTTTATAAGTTTTACTCAGTACTCTTTGTAGTTGAGAAATGAGGACTTTATCAAAGATACTTGTTGGGTAGAATTTTTATCAGTTTTCTGCTGTTCTTATTATTTTGGTTGCACTGGTTTTGTTTGTGCAAATTTTTAAAAAATTTCAAAGAATTTAAATTGTCTATTTAACATTGTGTAATGCTTTCTCTATATATTCTTGAGTCCTAAATTTCTCCTTTATTCCAAAAATCTGATGATAAATTATTCCATACTAGATTTCTGTGGTCACTTTTAAAATATAATTTGTATCTAATCCATTCCACTGCTTCATCACCTTTTCTTAGTCAGTACTAGATTGTCTTCATAATTGCCACTTTATAATGTAATTTGAGATCTGATATGCCTAGACTACATTCTTTTGCATTTTTCATTAATTCTCCCGATATCCTTGAGCTTTTGTTTTTCCAGATTAATTTTTCTAGAGCTATAAAATGATTTTGATAGTTTTATTTTTATTTTATGTTGCTCAATTAAGTATTTTTTATTATATTGACTTGTCCTACCCATGAGTAATTAATAGTTTTTCCAATTGCTTATATCTGATCTTATTTGGGGGAAAAGTGTTATAAAACAGTTGTGTTCACATAGTCAAAGGGAAGAATTAAAGGAAACTACGTCAAAAAGAAAAGAATTTTATATCAATGAGCAAAAGACCTTGAACAAAGAATGTCATAGTTGATTAAGTCCTTCAAATAAACAATATAGGTGGGATGGGCCATGAGAAAAATGAATTTGCTGATGTTCTTTATATGAAGTAAGAACTAAAGAGGTTATCATAGGAATGAAGTTCCAGTTCAGTGAATAGATTAAAGAGTACCAGGGCAGCAAGAGAAAGGAAAGATGCTGACTTGGATGGTCAGGTCTGATTTAATAGATGCCTTCACTATTTAGTCCCAGAGATACAGGCAAAGTTCAGGGTCATTGTTTTCTTCATTGTGTGCTTTTAGTATATCATTTACAGGACATCCATAAGGTACTTGATCACAGTTTAGGACTGTGTTCCAGATGCTTTTGTAACAGGCCCTGTGTTATATTTCCCCCACTCTGGTAGTTCTAGAGATCTGCTCATAAGATTTGAGTTCAGCAGAATCTCTGAAAATAGATGCAAACAGTCTTCCAGATTACAGCTGAAATGTGGAATGAAAGTTCTCATTACAATTTATAGACTTTTCCCTTGGTTAGTCTTGAGATCTTTTGATTATCTTGATGTTATCTGGCCCTTCAACTTTAGAACAGAAGTTCTTGACTTTCAGTAAGTTAACAGCTTGCAAAATGATCACTGACAGGATGAGTTTGCCTTTAGTTTTGTCAGTGAGGTATTTCAGACTGATGTCACATTGCTGTATGAGTAGTGGAGAATGGGCAGCTTCATCTTCACCCAAGAGAGGTGGACATTATCAGCCGATTTTTTTTTTGGGAGCTTTTCATCAGTTTGAATCAATTCTGGATGAATGATCAGCTGAACCATCAGAGATGTCCTTTTAGCTTTTTTCTTCTTGTAACATGATTTCTGCTAATTTCTTCAAGTCACTTTTGGCCTGTTAACTGCAGTATCTAGTCTAGTACTCATAGATCCTCAGTATGACTGACTGAACATGTTTCTCTCTGTATAGGTCAGGGTTTGCATTTTCTCATAGGCAATATGAAGGCATTACACTTTTCCCCTAAGATTCCCCCACCTGCTTTATGATTGAGTGATGCTATTGCTAGATCCTCACTCAGGAACTCTAAAGCTCCAATATTAGCATCCTTCTATGTCTCACAAAGTATTCTTCTTGTGCAGCACCCTCAGGTTTATAAAACCTTTGCTGCCATCCTTATGTATTATTAACCAGCTCATAGGGACAGTCCCTAGTTAAGTCCAGAGAAGAGCAAGATTGTACAAGATGTTTGTTGGTAACTGAGTCTAATCCTTATTATTTCTGAGTAACACTAATGGTTTCCATGGCTGTCAGAATGGGATAATGTAGAATTGATTGAGCATTTGAACTTTTCTATCTTTAAAATGATTTTGGAAATTAAATGTTAGAACTTATCTTTTATTTACAGAAAATTCCATTGGATGACCATCTAAGGTAAACTTTGATCATGCTGTTCTTGCAAATATAATACAAAAGAGTAAATGGTTGCAGTAAATACTCTGTTGGGAGCAAATCTCAATAAATGGTTATAGTATGGGAATGTCCCAGATCACTTTTTCAACAATTTCTAGGAAATACAGATTTGCTAAATCCCACATCCTTCCCTACTGCAGATCATGGATATTTTAACTGAGACTTCTGGATGGGGAAGTTGATAGTGGATTGGAAGACCTCATTAACCAATGGATGCATCAGCAATGCTAATAAGAAAGATAAAGTTACCCTCTAGACTTTGAAATTGGATGAGAACTGACAAAGTTTGATGTAGATACTTAGATATTTTGAAAGATCTGTATTTTCTTGGACCTGAGTCCTCTCTCTACTAACTCAGATCATGGCATCTCCATTCCTTTTTCTTGGATTAGACATTTTGATTTAAGGCTGGAAGGAAGATTAAAGGTTGGAGAGGTGAGAAAATTTGGTCCAGGTCACAGAAATAGGAAGTAGAGATTCCAATTCAATCTCTTCTGGTGTCTTCTAAATGAATCAATCAATAAGCAAACTTATTATTAAGTACCTATTATATTTCAGGCATTAGATGGGGCACCAAGAATGCAAAGCAACAAGGACCAGTACTAGGCCACAGAAAACTTAGATTCTATCAGGGAAGATATATACATATGTAAATATAGACAAGATATAAAGACAAGAAGTACAAAATTATTGAGGGCAAAAGAGCCAGAAGAGCCAGAAAAGTCTTCATTAAGAAATTTCACATTCTTTCCATTGCAGTCTGCAATCCAGTGTAATTTGTGACCATATTTCCCCTTGAATCCATTGATAGGGTCTCTCTTGCATTATACATTTCAAGCAGAGAGAATGATGATGCTCCTATCCTTGCTTTCACCAGTAGAACTTCCTGTATGAGAGCTTCCATCACCCAATAAGATTGTAATTTATGGATTTATGGCAGGACTTCTTAACACTTGATGCAATGATTCTCTTTGACAATTAGTCTGTGAAAGCCTAAGAACCCTTTTTTGGAATCATGTACTTAAATGCGTAAAACAAAGGCCATAGATTACAAAGACAACCAGTTAAATTGAAATACAATTATCAAAAGATATAGAGCAGAGCAATGGATACAGCAGTGGGCATGGAGTCAGGAAGATGTGAGCTCAAACTGTCTTTGGACTTGTGCTAGCTGTGTGATCCCAGCAAGTCACTTACGTCTTCTCTGCTGTAGTTCCTCATTTGTTAAATAAAAGGAAAATGGCAGATCACTCCAGGAGCCTTGTCAAGAAAACTCCTTGGACAGACTTCCATAGAGCTGGACCTTACTGAATGACTGAACATCACAGAGACAGGTAGGTGACATAGTGAGCAGAGAATTGGACTTGGAGTCAGGAAGACCTAAGTATAAATTATCTGAGATAAGCCCCAGACAATTATGAACCACGTGACTCTGGGAAAGTTATTGATCCTTTTTCCTCATCTGGAAAATGGGAGTGCTAATACTTGCTTAATAGGGTTGTTGGAGGATGAAATGAGTTAACATATATACAATTTTGTTATATTAAATTTAGTTTCACATTTTATATAATGTTATATCATAGTATATATTGAAGCATATAATTGTATATTAATGAATACTTATTTTTCTATATTATATAATACATAATTGTTATATAATACAATAAGATACAATAATACAATAAGAGTATATATTATATAATTATATTATATAGAGTATAAATACACAATATATATTTATATAATTATTGCTATTATCATTACCATATTTTTTAAAAAAATCAAATGAAAAACAGCAGATTGAAAATCTTTATCTTAGAGAGTTGTTGTACACACTGAGAAACTGTGACCTGCTCAGAGACACATATCTTGTTTGTAGAACTTGAACCCAGATTTTTTGACTCAAAGGATTCTATCTGCTATAGCATTCCATGGTTGAAAAAGAGACTTTCAACCGCTGCTAGCTGAACTTTTGGTGCTGAGTCTTAGTTACTGCTCAAACATCAGATGTTCAATCTATTGCCAAGTCTATGCTTGGCAAAGATACTTTCCAGATTTCATCCCCTATCTATGTTCTCAGGACCCCAGAGTCAGGTCTATACTGTACTGCTACTGCTGTTGCTAATTCTTGACCATTTTTCTTGAAGAAGACCATGATATCAGGGAGATGATGTCATGACAAGCACATGAATTGGATTTGAGTGAGAAGATGCTGTACTAAGTCACCAGTCTCACTTTTTCCTACAAAGTCACCTGCTTCCAGTGCCATATATGAATCAGAATGACTGGAGATGGTCCTAGATGTGAGACAATCAGGATTAAGTGACTTGCCCCAAAATCACCCAGCTTAGTGTCAAGTATCAGAGACTGGATTTGATTTTTCCATCCTCCTGACTCCAAGATCTGGACTCTATCCACTGTGCCCCCTAGCTGCCCCCTCTGTACTGTAACCTTCCATTGAAGGAAAGCCTTCGACGCGAAGGGATAGCAGGATTCTTTTGCCGATGGGTCTGTCTACTTCATATATTTGCCCACATTCAAATAGGTGGAATTATTCTTCTGTGAACTCTGATTAAACTTCAACATCTGAAAAAGATGCACTCTTTCATTAGTACGCCAATCCTTGTCTGATACATCTTACCACTGCTCGGGGCTTTTGGTAGATTACCTCCATGATGTATGGAAGCTTAGGGAATTCATAACTCTGTGGGCAGCTTTTTAGTGATTAGCCTCTGTGGACAAAAAGTAGATTTGTCAATGGATTTAAGACACAGTCCATCACGACTCTTTCTTGATTGGATCTAAGACATTTTGTATACCTAACCTTTGGGAGGCACAATTAATTTCATCGCCATTGAGGATCATTGGATCCAACTACCAATGATTTAGAGTTAAAGGGGGCTTCAGAGGCCCTCTGTTTCTGTTTCAACCCCTTCATTTTTCAGATGAGAAACTGAGGATGAAAGAGACTGAGACACTGAGGTCATGCCTGCAGAAGTGACAGAGCTCAGTCCTCCAATATTAAAGTTGTTTCTGATGTACCCTGCTTCACATGAGATCAAATGAGATAATGTAATGGAATATAAAGTGTATAGCACAGTGCCTGCATTTCATAAATATTTGTTCCTTCTGTCGCATTCATCCTCTCAGATGACAGATGTTTGAACTGTATATTACCTCTGAGATCATCTAGCCCAATACTTCCCTAATTTTACAGATTAAGAAACTGAGGTTTATACAGGTAAGATGACTAAGCCAAGGTCACATAGCTAGTAAGGGACTACTTTTTATCAAATCCTTGTTCTTGGACTGCAGTTATCTTTTGCTCTTTCCACTTCACTGAGAGTAGAACTAGAGTGAAGCAAGAAACATAGCATAAGTTTATTTTTCTCAAAAATCAAAGAATGAGAAAAAAATATGGTGGTAGTTGAATACAATATGCTGTTTACAACATCACACTTTGATTCTTGAATAAGCCATTTGTTGCAAATGGCATTTGGTTTGTGAATACAATTGAATCTTGATTTTCTTGAACTAATAGAAAGTGGGAAATATGGGGAGTTAAGTGACAACTAGTCCAGTCATCACCCAACTGTGCTTCGTTGAACCCATATGTTCCTTGCTTTTCAGTTCAGGGTTCCACGAGGACATTCTCAGGGTGGCAATCTTTTTGTCTCTGAAATATTGAGTATAAAATCGGATTTGAACAAAACATACCCGTGGTGGTCATAATTTTTCAGGATAAAAATATCCTTAATTTCCTTGACCCTTTCTCATCTTCCTATCTATTCCAAAGGTTTTTATTAACTATTAAGCTGAAAGGGAATTTAAGAATCATCTACTGTAATCCCCGTTTTAAAGACTCACAAAGGGAAGAAAACAACTTTCCAAGGTTTCCATAATCAGGAGCAGAACCTAGATTCAAACCCAGGTCATGCACTCCTAAAAAAAGACCTTTATGTCACAACTGTCTCTTAGGCATCAATATCCCCATTTTCATAAATGAGAAAATTGAGATTCAAAAAAGTTGAATGTGTGATTCAGAGACACATGACTAATAAGTGACAGAGTCACAACCCAAATTCAGGATTTCTGGTTCTGAAGTCTGAACATTCTCTACTATAGCATACTAACTCTGAAATGCCTATGTGGTAATAGGAAGAAGGTAATAGAGCCAGGAATGACCAGAGTTGTTATCTTAGCTGTGCTACTAACTAGCTGTATGTCCTTAGACAATTCTTTAACTTCTCTGGTCACTTTCCTGTCTTCAAAATGGGTATAAATGATTAATGATATCTCAAGAATCATAGATTTTTGTTGTTCAGTCATTTTAGTCATGTACAGCCCTTTGTGATCCAATTTGGAGTTTTCTTGGTAGAGATAAACTGTAAAGGTTTGCCTTCTCACTTTTCCAACTTATTTAATAGATGAGGAAATTGAGGAAAACAAAGTTAAGTGACTCACCCAGGGTCGCACAGCTAGTGTCTGAGGCCACATTTGAATTCAGGGAAATGAGTCTTCCTGACTTCACCTCCACAACTTTCACTCTCTCTGTCTCTCTCCCCAAATATACATGCAAACACAAGTGGTCTATGTATATGGTATATAGGAATTTTACACACCACATACATATACCTATGTATATTTATATACATGCATGCATACATACAAAGATAGATACATAGTAAACACACACGTACATACATATATTAGTCATCCAATGTCAATTTCTGAATGGAGGATGCCATAAGGTAGCAGAGGGTTGAGTAAAGAATCATATTTTGTTTCATAGTATTTGGGGTTGTCACCCATTTCTGTGACTTTCCAGCAGTGTGACCTCTCTGGGACTCAGTTTTCTCCTCTGTCAAATGAGAGGTTGGGACTAGATTATTTCTTGAATCCTTTCTAACTCCAAATCCCAATTTTTTTGAGAAAACTGCCTTTTATGGAAATGTAATCTGGTATTCATTCAGTTAATACTTAGCAAAGAGAAGACTCAAGAGACACATAATGATTGTCTTCAAATATCTAAAGAGAAATCATGTGGAAGATGTATTCTATTTGGCCCCAGACCATAGAACTAGAAAATTACAAGGAGATGGATTTCAGTTCAATATAAGGAAAAATCTCTATTAGAGCTGTTCAGAAATGGAATGGGATGTGATAGGAGACAGATGAGGAGGCAGTGGTTTCTTTGCCATTCAGGTAGAGGGTGAATGATCATATTTGGTGATTCTGGGGAGAAAATTCATTATTTGGCTATTTGTTGGTCCTTAGGTACTTCCAACCACATTTCTTTGGTTCCAAATAATGTGTAGGGTGTCTGCTATGTAGAAGCTCTGAGGGAGGTGATGACCTATAGGATAATAGTCCTTCCTCCACCCCCAGGTACCTAATAATAGAGATGAAATAATTATTATATTACTAGATTTAAATATGTATTTATAGAAATTTATAATATATTTACAATATTTTGTGAGTTGAATTTTTTTGTATATATTGTTTTATTTTTTTAGGTTTTTGCAAGGCAATGGGGTTAAGTGGCTTTCCCAAGGCCACACAGCTAGGTCATTATTAAGTGTCTGAGGCCAGAACTGAACTCCGGTTCTCCTGACTCCAGGGCCAGTGCTCTATCCACTGTGCCACCTAGCTATCCCTCTTTGTTTATATTATGTCATTTGAGATTACAATACTGCCGTGAAAAAGGCTTTAAAATTATTTTTCCATAGAAATAGAGGGGAATTAGAGAGTTAGAAATGAGGCAATTTAGGACTAGAGAAGATGAATGTCTTGTACAATGTCACACAGTAAATGTGAGATGAAGGATTTGCACATGAGTTTTCATGACTCCAAGGTCAGCATTATAATGAACTATAACCTGGTAGAGGGGATGCTATGAACACAGATAAGCACAATGAAAGTCAAGGCAAGGGGTTGGTGGAAAATTGGGGAAGTACATGGACTCATTGAATAGGATGGGCAGACACAGGTGTGCTGGGGACTCCATTATTGAAAGGGGCATTTGAATACTAGAGACAGATTCTTTAGAGCATTTGAAAATTTAAGAAGGAATATGATGCATGTGACAAGAAAGGAAGTAAGGTGTTCTGAAAGAAACAAGATGATTTCTTGCACAAGGGAACTCCATGAAGCTTTGACAAAGGGAGTGACATCTGAAACAGCTCTTATAGGATGGGTAGCTAACAATACCAACAGTTATCCTTTCTAGAATGATTTTAAGTTTTGCTGAGTGCTTCACCTATATTATCTCATTTTATTCTCACAACAACCCTGAGAGGTAAATTCTGTTTATTCCCATTTAACATGAAGAGGATGGAGCTGAGGGAGGTAAATAGATTTGTCCGTGGGCACACAGTTAAGAAGTATCTCACAATGTCTTCAAACTCCTCTGAATCAACTTTGCCAACTTAGATGACAGAATAAAGTTAGATTTTCAGCAAGTGAATAAGAAAATTAAAATTTTCAGAATGTGGGAAAGAAAAAGCATTGAGGCAGAAGACCCCAAGGAGCAACAAAGAATATAGTTTGGCTTGAGTAAAAGGTAAAATACAAGTATTGAAGTAATGAGAGGTAAGGCTCGTGAGGTAGAATAATAAAATAATATTTGGATTAAAGGTCATCTAGTCTCACCCCATCATTTTATAGAGGAGTCCCAGGGAAAGTGTGATTTACTGGTAATGTTAAGCTTCATAGAAGTGCCATGAACCAATGTCCTTTGAAGTTAATACTCTTTCGAGGATACTACACTGCTAGAAATGAATTCAAATCATGGAAGAATTCCATTGAATATAAGCTGAGCCACAAAGTCACTGATAGTTTTTGATCAATAAAGTAACAAGATCATTGTTGTGTTGTAGGAAGCTGATTCTGTGGGCAGTTATCAGGATGAAATGGATAGAAGTTGGATATGGGGAGGTCCTTTAAGGAAATGCTATTATCCGTAATGAGCTAATAAGTGCCAGAGCTCAGAGGTAGCTATCATAAAAACAGGAAACAATACTGAGTAGCAAAAAGCTGGAGTTTGATTAAGAAGACCTGAGCTCAAATCCCAGCTCTTCTACTAACTATTTGTTGCCTTAGGTAAGTTCCTTACATTCTTTGAGCCTCAGTTTCTTTCTCTGTAAAATGAGTAAATTATGAAATATGATTTTGAGGTCCATTCCAAATCTAAATCTTATTGACCTACTATCCACAGAAATGGGGGGTGAAGAAGAAGGGACTTATTTGGGGAAACAGATGAGCTTTGGTTTAGATATGTTTCCTCTAAGGTACTATTGGGATGAATACTTTGAGTCTTTATATGATTTCAGGCCTTAGAGCAGTTAATTCCTTCTACTAGCACAGATTACTCCTTATCTGTGACTTTTCATCATGAATTATTCATTTATATCTCTTGTCATAAATCCTCTATAGGCTAAAATTCAGTGTCCTGGAGGTTTCCTCCTGCTTCTATAAATGCATTTTTTTATGGATACCAGGACAACACATGGGTTATCTATCTACCATCTCTCACTGTATGTGACCAGGCTTCTTCCTCTCCTGGTATCCATCTTGTTTGCATGAATTTGAATAGCCATTGATCTTTCTACCTTGATTTGATGATTGATGGGAGGCTGTATCATAAATTGAAAGTGCTGACCATGTCATTTTCTTCTTCCAGAATGTTCTATATTTTGCTATTCACTATTGCCTTTAGGATAAAATAAATATTCCCACAGTTTTAGCATGTGAAACCATCTACAGTCTAGTTCTAGCCTGTCTTTTTTTTGGAATAATTTTATTTTTCTTTCCATCATACTGTACCCCAACCAAACCAGCATATTTGCTATATCCTGCACAGCACTTACCAGGTTCTGCCATTACAAAGACCATCCCCCTGACTGGAAACTCTCCCTCTTTACCTCTACTCAGGATCTCTAATTCCTTCTATGACACATCAAATTCCCACCACTTCCTTTCCTTCTATCAGACATTTCCTAATATTTTAATTGTTATTGCCAACTGTTTTTTTAATCACACAAAAATTTTATTTCATATTTCCTTATTGTATTTGTTTTATAATCATTTATAATATTTATTTAATTATAATAAAATTTTATTGATTGAATGACTTTGTATGTATCCTTTTTAATCATGAGTGTCCTTGAGATCTCTTCCAGAACAAGGATGGCATCCCTTTACTTTTTGTAACTATAGCATTTGGAAGAATGCTTGCCCTATAGTAAATGTTTAATAAATATTTGTTCCATGGATTCATGTCTTTTGAAGTCAGAGAACATGGGTTCAAATCTCAACTATATACCTTTCATCTTATATGACCTTCAGCAAATCTGTTGCCAGCTCTCAAACTCAATTTTTTTTCCAACTATAAATCAAGGGCATTGGATGAGATGACTTCTAAGGTCTTTCAGTTTCTGATCTTGTGATGTCACTAAGAAGGTCTGCAGTGTTCCAGAGTTTGATACAGTTAGCTCTACATCTTTGGTAAACAGGACAGCTGCCTGGAAGGGACATCTGGGGAGAAATGGTTATGATGTTCTGAGTAGACAATTTTATAATTTTTTGAGTTAATTTCAGACCAATACATCACCATGTCCAATTGACTGGAGTGCCTAAAATAATTTTAGCTCTGAATTATGAGGCAGCCAAAAAAGAGTCATTTTAGAGTTGCTTGTGTCTATGTTGGAAATAACTGTTCTCTGGAATTGCTCCACTGTGGATACCAAGTTCAAATTTCTAGGATATTTCAATTGATCTGTTATTTTGTCAATATGGGTACTCCCAGTCCAGTGAGTGATTAGTCAGTAAGAATGTATGGAGAGTCTATTATGTGTCAGATACTATATTTAATCCTGGGCATTATGATATACCATTCACAAAATAATCACCTTGCCTTCCAAGGGGTCCTTCCAAAATGTTTGGGAGTTTCCTCTAAATCTCTTATTGTTATGTGGGTTCTAGTGCACTGTACAGATTATACTTTAGATGTTCCTTATTCTCACTAACTGACCAACTCACTATAACCCGCCCCCATGCAAATAGCAGTCTTTAATTCTTCTCTACCAGTTCTTGTACATAATTCTTCTCATCTTCCATGAAATTCCTCTTTGCTCTTCCAAGCACCCTGCAAATTTTATTCTCTGGAGATTGTGCTATGAAATGAGTTCAAGACACCATCAGAAGAACTTGGAGGCATTAAAAGACAAGTTTTTATTTTAGGAACAGACTAGGACTGCTGAAAACACTGGAACAATTTCCTCAAAACTATACGACCTACTATTCTACTCAATCCATGCCCCATTTCATTGTTCCTATATGGTGTCTTTCTAATATGCGTGTGTTAAAGGGACATCTCCAAGGATTACCCTTGCAATTGAATATTAGAGCCTACTTGATAGTTAATTTTCATCCACTTAGTTTTTTGTGAATTGTTGGACCAAATTCCTTTGAAGTGTTCTCCAGTCTGCTCACTTGTTTGTTTCTTGTCCTTAAAGTTGCCATCTTTTTATTCTATAGATATCTTGTAGGTGTATATTGTCTCCCCTTATAAGATATCAGTTCTTTGAAGACATGGATTGTTTTCTTTGTTTTTATTCATATTCTCAGGGCTTATACATATCCTTGTGTCTCATACATAGCAACAATTAAATAAAAGATTATTGATTGATTGGCTCCAATTTATATATCAAATCATACATATTGCCTTGGCAGAATGATAGGAATAGGTGTCTATGATTTTATATTTATACAAGGACATATGAGTATGTATTTATATATTTATATCTATGTATTTTTAGTCTATCTCATAATCTTCTACTTATTTAAATTAAGCAAAGAATAAAACACAAATGGGAAGTGTGTACTCATCAAAGGACCAAAGACATTTGTCATTTTTATTTTATTATATTTTTTAGGTTTTTTGCAAGGCAAATGGGGTTAAGTGGCTTGCCCAAGGCCACACAACTAGGCAATTATTAAGTGTCTGAGACTGGATTTGAACCCAGGTACTCCAAGGCCGGTGCTTTATCCACTACGCCACCTAGCTGCCCCAATATTTGTCATTTTTAGAGAAGTCTGTAAAAGGGGGTAGAATGTCCTGAGAATAGTGTTTCCTTTTCCCTTTTTTTGAATAATATTATCTGGAAGGAGATTCCCATTCAGTCGGTTAAATTATCCCCATAACATTTATGATGTCATCCTAAATAGCTGGGGAGTAAAATGGTCCTGCCACTCAGGAGCACTACTGATTCGTGTTCAATGGGATCAGGTACATGGGAACAAAGTTTTACTCTTTCTAGAAGAATCACAATGGAAGGAATCTAAAGGATCATTGACTACATCCTCCGATTTTATTGAAGAGAAAACTGAAGGCCAGAGTGGTAGAGTGACTTGCCTAAAGTCAAACATTTAGTACTAGAATCAAAAAGGAACACTTGAGCCTTCATTTTTGGGTCTACAATTTCACAGGTGGTATCACAGAATCATGGAATTTGAGAGTCAGAAGATCGTCAATGGTCATGTAATCAAATCCATACACAAAAGAAGCCACATAATAAAATAACAAGTAATTGTGAGTTTTATGAAATGATTTTAATCTGGCATGATTTGCTGATGAAGTCGAAGTACTACTTTGTAACCACCATTTTCTTTTCTAGATATTTGCCAACCATCTTTTTAATGCTCCATTTTAGAATGTTCCTAGTAACTGAAGTAAAAATCACTGGTTTAGGGGTGGCTAGGTGGCACAGTGGATAAAGCACCGGCCCTGGAGTCAGGAGTACCTGGGTTCAAATCCGGTCTCAGACACTTAATAATTACCTAGCTGTGTGGCCTTGGGCAAGCCACTTAACCCCATTTGCCTTGCAAAAAAAAAAAACCTAAAAAAATCATTGGTCTAAAATTTCAAGAAGTTTCAGTTCTCTTCCCCCCTCTTGAAAGTCATTGCAATTATTTTCTGTGGGTATGCATATGTACAATTCTCACACATATGTTTAGTCTTTTGACTTTATATTTTTGTGAAGCAGATAAAGGAAGTATTATTCTTTTTGTGCCAGATGAAGAAGCTAAGAATCAAAGAAGAGGGCATGATTTGGTCGAGTATACACTGCTATTAAGTGTTGGTACTCAGACTAAAAACTCAAACCTTCCAATGCTATATACTATACTACATAGCATCTCTGTGAATTTTTTCAAGATTAATATTAATAATAATTATTATTATTGTACTATGACATATAATGGATAGAATGTTAAACTTGTTGGGGGAAGAGCTGGCTTCAAATTTGGATTCAGATCCCACTCTTGTCACTTGTAACCATTTTATTTTCCTTGATCTCAGTTCCACATATTTAAAAATGAAGAGTTGGACTCGATGACCTCCAAGGTCTCTTCCATTTACAGCTATGATCCTGTGAGTTAAAATTCTTAAAGGCGGGACTACCAAGTTCAAGAAACAACTTGTCTCCCAGTTCAGCCAGGACAAATTTCCTATGAAGGGGTTTCATTTGGAAGAAGAAAGAAAAAAGCAGATCAAACCCCATTTGGAGAGAGCCAGTCTTACAGCTTTTGATGTAAGAAATAATATCTCTCACTGTCTGTAGTGCTTTGCAGTTTGCAGAATAGTACATAGTCATTGGGTAGTCTCCCCTCTATTCTTTGAGGTAGATTCTCATTTTGGGCTCAGAGAGATCATATTACTTGTCAGGGTCACCTAGATCAGGAGTGTCTGAGAGGAGCCTGGAAGCTAAGGCTTTCTGATCCCAATGGTGATAGTTTCTCCACTTGCCCATCATACTTTCCCTAGTTTTTGTAGATTCTCAGGCCTGGTGGAGATAACAGTTTAAGATAAAAATGTGACATACTAATTCGATGGTGAGCATTTTAGAAAATGGAGAAAATGCCCCTCAGCTTCCCTTGACAGCCTGTGATTGCCTTTACCTTGCCATGCCTTTTGTTTACCTCCTGCCATTGAAAGGATTGCAGCTCCTATTGGCATATCCTTAAAAGTCTGCAATGTAGGACAGGGGTTACAGAAAAAGTCCGACCAGCTCATCTGGGCAGATGGCTAACATCTCAGCCAATTGGGTTAAGTGCAAGTTTGACATGTTCAGGGTCTAAGTTCCATTAGCCTCCAGTGACCACTTGCCGTTGAATGAATATTTTTCCAGACAGGAGCCCCAAATACAAAGTGCAGAAGTTTGGAAGAAAAAGAAAGAGAAAATCCTGGCTGAGAAGCAGACAGGAGGTACCTGCCAACACTTTCTCTGAGATCCTTCTCCAGAACTCACCATAAGCCCATCAAATGACATATGTCATATTCTACAGATGGAGAAGCCACAGCATGCTCATGTATGCAGTGCAGATGTATTTATCAGAGAGTGACTGGAGGTTAAATTTGTTAAGCAGACTGTTAGCTTCCATGATTTTAGGGAAGTGTTGTTAGATGGTGGGTGGTGGCTCAGGTTGATTTGTTTCACATGGAAACCATGCTGGCTCAGACAGGTTTCATATCTTCCTCATAATTCTAAGATTAGCATGACCTTATTTTATCCCAGAATTATTGGCATTAATTTGAACCAACTGCACCTATGTGCCTACCTTTCCATAATCTCTCCAACATTGACTTTTTGCATCTTTTGTCCTCTCTACCCATTTACTGACTGTGAGGTGAAATCTTAGAGTTGTTTTGATCTGCGATTATCCTATTAATGGTTTCAAATACATTTGTCTTATTAATAGAATCTGTCATCTGGTATTAAAAGTTTGCAATTCTTTTGGGAATAGTCTCCTATAACAGAAAGAAAACTCCTAGAGGGAAGGGATTCTTTCACTTTTAACTTTTTCTCCTTAGTCTTTGGCATTTATTCATTGATTAAATGGCTCATTTCTTTTTACTCCTTATCAGTTGAGGATTTGTTATTAGACATATGTTTACGCTGATATTAGAACCGTATCAGAGATCCAACTTTATTCAGAGATGCTACCACTCTGGGATCCAGAGATGCCGCTCTCTATGGGGTACATAACCCATGTAGGTGAAAGTTTGAAATATTTTGTATCAAAGGATTTATAGTCACACTTGTTTTGTAGTAGCTAGAACCTCTTTAAGTAGAGAATCTTTTTGCAAATAACTAAACAATTGATGTTTACCAGGTTGGGCCCAGTAGCTATGTGTTACTGTTGTTAAGTCAATTTTTAGTTGTTTCTGGCTCTTTATAACACCATTTGGGTTTTCTTGGCAAGGACACTGGAGTGGTTTGCCATTTCCTTCTCCAACTCATATTATAGATGAGGAAACTAAGGCAAATAGAATTAAATGGCTTGCCTAGAGTCACACAAATAGTAAATGTTTGAGGGCAGATTTTAGCTCAGGAAGTTGGGTCATCCTGAGTCTAGAACCAGCACTCTACACTATGCTACCAAGCTAAGTGTAGAGAGAGGCATATCCCCAGGTTAGTTACAGGGTAACTGTATTGTCCAACTCTTGAAGGTCCATATATCACAGAACCAGAGAACCTTATCCTAAGCCTGTCTGAAAGAGGATTCCCTTTATTGTGTATTTAATAAATGGTAGTCCATACTGGAGACCCCTAGGGAACTACCTCCCCAAGCAACCCATTCCCTATTGGACAGCTCTCATCTTCGGGAAGGGTTTCATCATTGCAAGCCCAAAATTACTCTTTGTAATGTCTAACTTTGATTTCCCCTAAAAATATTTGAACTTTCTCTGCAGGGAAAACCCACACAATAATTAATCAATAAATGTTAAAATAGATGATATTTAAATAGCACTTTAAAGTTTATAAAGTACACTACATATTCCTATTTGATTCTCATGACAACCCTGGTGGGTAGATACTATTATTATTCTCATTTAACAATGAAGGCAACTGATGTTAATAGCAGGTAAATGACTTGCCCAGGACATATAGCAAGGAAATATCTGAAGTCATATTTCAACTTGTGCCTTCCTGACTCCTGGTCTAGTTATCTACCCATTGCATATGCACAGAGAAACATTTTTTTAAATGACATATATAAAATAAGTAAAATGCAAAATAATGTTAAGTATATTTTAACTGCTTTTGACATATCGCAGTTTATTAGATTATTAAAAGTAATTGAAAAAAGTTGAGAAAATGGACATTGCTAATGCAGACGTTAATCTAGGAGATCAATATGGTAAAGTAGTATATGAAGAACCTTCCTCTGAGTCAGAAGGAACTGAGTTCAAATTCTGCCTCTGAGAAATATTGACTTCATAACCTTGGATCCATTCTTAGCAGCTTAGTACACTAGGTAGCTCTCTCTAAAATTATACACTACACAACAGCAGTTTATCTGCCTTGGTAAAAGAAATTCTCAATACCAATGGGAAAAATCCAACAAATAAGATCTGAACAGAAACAAAGAAAACAGTCTTTCTTTATTACTTCCCTTCTTTAGAACTGTCAGTGGTTCTCTAGTATCTCTAGGAATAAATAGAGACTTCTCTGGCATTTAAAAATGTCAGTAATCAGCTCCAACATATTTAATTAGACTAATATCACATTATTCTTCCTTCAGTATCTTATATTTCAAGTCAATTCAAAAGCTTTTCTCCATAAGCCATAGTCCACCTCTTACCTATGAAAATTTGTATAAACTGCCTTCGATGTCTGGGAAGCCCTAGTGTGTAGAGTGCTGGGCCTGGAATCAGGAGGACTTATCTTCATGAGTTCAGAACTGGTCTTAGTCACTTATTGGTTGTGTGACCCTGGGTAATTATCCTTGTAGCCTCAGTTTCCTTAACTGCAACTTGAACTGGAAAAGGAAATGGCAAACCATACAATATCTTTGACAAGAAAATGCCAAATGGGATCATGAAAAGTTAGACATGATGAAACAATAATAGCCCTCCATATCTGGAATGCTCTCTCTATTCACCTCTACCTCTACATAGCTCCCTAAAATCTTGACTCAAAGGACTTCTTACCAAATACATTTTACTCCTGATCATTCCCATGGTTAATATTGTTCCATCTTATAAATGACTTTGGATTCACTTTTGACTTTGCTGGATTCCTCCCCGCTTCTGTCCTCCCCAACCCCCATATAAGTTCCTTGAGTAAAAGGATTGTTTCTCTTTTATCTCTGTATTGTGATTGCTTAGCACAATATTTGTTTAAATGAATGCACTGTTCTCTTTTTAATCGTTTGATTTTCTTTTGGTGGAGTTTGAACAGAACAGTTCTTTCTGCTTCTGGTCAACCAGGTTTTGTATTTGCCTTTTAATGGTATGATTTAGAATCAGAGGGGACAGATCTTAGAGCCCTCTAGTCCAACTAATCCTTTCATCTTAGAGGAAGAGACTGAAGTCTAGAGAGAAGTGACTTGCCCAAGGTTACATGGTTAAGAAATATTGGAGCCATAATGGTACAGAAGCTCCTAATATGGCTCTGCTATTAAGATTATTAAAAGTCTGGGATGGGGTGAGGAGAGACACTTAACACCTGCAATTTGAGAATAAAAGGGGGGAAAGCCTGTTTCCAAAGTAGGCTTTTAAAGGATTTATTCACAGTATGCATAGTGATGGAAGCTGAGAAGTTCTAATTAAATATAATGTTACATATATATGTATCTGAATTACAGGGCAACTTCCTAATCTTTCTTTTATCACATAAATAGAATCAGTGCATTCATATTTGGCAGAACCATTGAATATGGAGGGATATTAGTTAACTTCTGCCATCCTACATCTCTGCCTTTAGGAAGCTTTTAGTAAAATATACTCTTTTCTTCTCTCCCTTTGTCTCTGGCTCTCTCTCACTCTTTCTTTCTCTTCTCCCCTCTCCTCCTCTCCCACCTCTCCTCCCTTCTCCTCTTCTTCTCTGCATTTAAGTATCCTTGTGCTACTAACAGCTGGAAAAAATTCATGTGTAGAAACATTAAAAGATAAAGAAGATGCTTCATTAAAATTTCCATGTGACTTTATTAAAACGTAAAATTCAGTTCAACCATTTTGAAGTGTTGAATATATCCATATTTCTTTTTTTTTTAGGTTTTTTCAAGGCAAATGGCATTAAGTGACTTGCCCAAGGTCACACAGCTAGGTAATTATTAAATATCTGAAGCTGGATTTGAGCCCAGATACTCCTGACTCCAGGGTCAGTGCTCTATCCATTGTGCCACCTAGCCTACCCCATATTTCAATCTTAATAAGTGTGGCAGTGGAAACACACACCAATCTTAAGTGCATCAAAATCTGACAGATTACCCCATCCAGAGGAAGAAAAGCAAAACAAAACAAAACACATGCAAAAACCCCCAACCCTTCCGAATCTGATGAACACTTTATAAAAATTATCTCTCATGTATCTGTTTTCACCTGTCAAAAATGACTAATCTGTAAACATGTTTATCAAAAATATGTATGTACAATGTTAACCTGACTCTTTACTGCTGAAGGGAGGGGATGGGAAGGGAGGGTAGAAGGAAATTTTGTAACTTAAAAACACACATGTGCATATGGATGAAAATAAATAAATTAAAAAAAAAACAAAATCTGGCAGGTTCTCAGGATTATTATTCTGAAAATCAGTCCTTAGAATCAGAAGATCTGAATGTAAATCCTCTCTCTTCTCCTTATTATCCGTGTGACCTTGGGCAAGTCAATGACCATTTCTGGGCCTCCATATCTGTATGCAAAATGAAGATGCTAAATTAGATGACCTTGGGGATTCTTTAAGCTCTAGATTTATGATCCTATAACCAATGTAGGATTTGACACTGAGAACTCAATTTAAGAATTGGAAATTGTTTAAAAAATCCACCAAATACCTGACATGAGTTTATTTTTTTATAGTTTACCTTTTTCTGAGGAGCAAAAATACCATTTTTACTGGTTTGGGAAATACTCTGCTTGAACACTTCCATTCTATTTGGCAATGCACTATGTTTATTTATCTAAAATAACCCAAGGTAATTACAATCTGAAGGAAACACTACCATAATGGAAGGTGAAAAGGGAAATGAAACATGATGATGAATTAGAAAAGGAAACTGGGACAGAGAATTGGGCAGGCAGGTAGGAGGAGAATCAGAAAGATCAGGGTCCTAGAAGTCAAAGGAGGAGGGGAATGGGTAACAGGGCCAAATTAGACTGGAGATTGAGGAAAGGCCCAAGTTTAGTAGTTAAGAGATCCTGGGTAAACTTATAGAGTTCACTTTTTTTAAGGTTTTGGCAAGGCAAATGGGGTAAAGTGGCTTGCCCAAGGCCACACAGCTAGGTAATTATTAAGTGTCTGAGGCTAGATTTGAACTCAGGTACTTCTGAATCCAGGGCTGGTGCTTTGTTGACTGCTACCTAGCTGCCCCCAGAGTTCACTTTCAACCAGAGGTGTGGTCTGAAGTGATAATGGAAGGGACCAACAAAGGAGTGGGAGTTGAGGAAGCCAAAGCTAGGTTTTGTTGTTCTTCACTTAGCTTAAATGATGATCACTTGCTCAGATGGATCAGAATCAGTGCTATGTGAGTGTCCCCCCCCCATGTCACCCATCTATGCCTATAATCCTGTGATAATAGCAGCAGCAGTAGTCATTGTCATCTTCACCATTAGCATTTATATAGTTTTAAAGTGCAAAGCACTGTACAGATATTTAGTTTTGTCTCCTAACAACCCTGGGAGGGAAATGCTATTTTTCATTATCCCATTTTGCAGATAAAGAAATTGAAGCACAAAGAAGTGCACTGGCTTTCACCCAGCTATGAAGCATCTGAGATTGAGCTCAAATTCAGGTTTTCCTGAGTCCAGATCCAGTCTCTCTCCTTTGTGCCCCTCAGATATACGTGGTTCTTCTCCATATCCTACATTAAGCTGCTGATAGACTGTGTTGATCGACTTCTTGGAGTTCTCTTGACATTTTGAAGACAGCAATTCCAGCATGAGCTCTTCAACTGTTGTTTATTCTTCTCCATCAGCCCATTTTCCATTTTAATCATACGTGATACAAAAAGATCTTGGTAAACTAGGGCATTGTGCTGAATGTGACATGATAATGTTCATTGGGGATAAATATAAAGTCTTGGCCAAAAAATCAGCTTTATAATGGATGCAGTGAAGGAAGTGGGGTTGCATAATGATTATTTTAAAAAAATCTGGGGGATCTTAGTAGATCATAATATGAGTCACCAGTGGAAGCCAAGAAAGTAAATGGAATCCTATTTTGAGTTAAGGGAGTACAGTTTCTAGGAATACAGAGGTAATAAGGGGTCTCACTATATCCTACCCTTGTCAGATCTCCTTTGTAACTTTGTATTGAGTTCTGGGTGTCACAATTAAGAAGAACATTGATAAGCTGAAGAGTTTCCAGAAAAGGGTAACCAGCATGGTAGCCTTGAGTCTTCATCATATTAGTCAATTGAAGGACCTGGGAATTTTTAGCTTGGTTAAGGGAAGATTGAATGAATACATGATAACTCCCTTTAAGTATCTGAAAGCCTTCCATGTGAAGGAGAGACTAGATTCATTACATTCGATTCTAGTGTGCAGATCTAGGAGCCGTTGGTAGATGTTGCAATGGGACCGATTTAAATTTAGCATCAGGCAAAACATCCTAATAATGAGAGCTATCCAAAAGTGAGTAAGGCATCCTTGAGAGGAGTGGGGGGGCTCTTCCCCGAAGTTTTCGATCAGTATGATTGTCTAACTCCTTGTGTTCACCTAGGACTTGATCTGAATGGTTACTGAGATCTCTTCCAGCTCTCAAATAGATCAACAGCATTCTTCAATTTAATTCTTTTACAGTAAATAACAACCTCAGAATATGGCTCAACTCTCATTTTCAGCTGTTGATGCTATCCATACAGCTAGGAGGGAAGGTGAGGGGCTTTGCAGAGCATGCAACAGTGATTTGTGTCATTGACACTTCATATAGACTTCTCAGTCATATTCCCATCTCTTGTATTAGTGATTTACAAGCAGTTCCAACCTGGGGAATTTGTGCATTAACTTGAGATACTTGGACTGTCTGGCTGCTTTCCTTCTGTGGTTCAATGCACTTATTGATTCAGGGCTCAGACTTAACCTGCTATTTCTCCCAAAGGGCATAATTAGAAGTTGGAGAGTAGAAGGTAGAGTCACAGAGAAATCGAGTCATATGGGATAACTTATGTTTTCCACTTGTCCCTTGAATGCCTTTTCTCTTTAGTCCTTCTAGGGTCATGGGGAACTATTTTTTCCCCTTTATTTATTTTTCCCCTCTATATAAGTGCCTCTCTGTGAAACTTTTTCTGACATAATAATCATTGTAAACCTTGAAATAAGAAGGGCTATTCCTAGCTACTTTTGAATTGTTTCTTGTATTTGACTAAGTCTCCTGTATACACTGGCAAGATAGTGTAGCATTCTTTGGATGACATTTGATACCATCAACATAGTTGGCAAGGGGTTATAGACAATAACAGAAGAAGAAAGGTGTTGCCCAAATGAATGCCTAAGAAGGCTTTTAGTGACTGTGAATAAATCTGATCATTTCACTCTCCTACTCAAAAATTTTCATTGATTCCTTATTACTTGTAGGATACAAAACCCAAAGCCAAAGTCCAAAATCTTCATCTCTCCATAATATGACTTGCACTGCTTTTTTGGTATTCCTTTATTGCTCCCCAATCATATACTCTCCAATGTACTCAAACTGGTCCATTCCCCAATCATGGTCTCTATCCCTTTGCATATGTTTCCAGGTGTGTACTTCTTCACCAATTCCCATCCTTTATATCCCCTATTGTCATTCTATAGAGGTAGTCCTGGTGTAGAGAGAGCTGGTCTAGCAGCTAGGAAGGCCAGGGTTTGAGTTCTGCCTTTGATACATATCGGCTATGTAAACCTGGGCAAGGCATTTAACCGCTTAGTGCTCAAGGCAATTCTTTAGGACAGGTATTCCTAACCTGAATGTGTGGAGAATTTTCAATGAATTTGGATGGGAAAACTTTTATTATATTTTTCACTAATCTTTGATTTTTATAACCCTAATATCTCATTTTGTACATGTAAAAATAAATATTTTGAGCAGAGGGGTCTAGCATTACCAGATTTTCAAGGGGTTTCCATATATATGTAAAATAGTACTCTCTAAGGCTCTAAGTGACAATAACTGTGGATTTGAAGGAGAGAATTCCTCCTGGTGGTCTCCCTACAGCAAAGAAATAATAGATCTCTTCCATATCCCTATCTCTTGTCTTCTTTCAAAACACAGCTCTGGTGCCACCTTCTACTGAGACCTGGTTTGATCTACTCTGTTTAGTTCATTTTTTGAAACAGACCACTTAGAGATACTTTATACCAGTGGTTCTTAAGCTTGGGTCCATAACCTTTTTTTAAAAAAATTAGTAATTCTATTTCAATATAATTGGCTTCTTTTGTAATACTCTATATACTTTTATGCATTTAAAGACATTATTCTGAGAAAGCATTCATGGATTTACCAGAATGCCAAAAGGTTACATGATACCCAAAAAGCTTAAAAATTCCTGTGTATTCATTAACATTTCTATATACATAAACATGATAGATTGATATAATCACAGAATTTTATTTTTAATTTTTTTAATTTTTAATTTTTTATTTAGGCAATGGGCTTAAGTGACTTGCCTAAGGTCACACAGCTAGGTACTTATTAAGTATCTGAGGTTGAATTTGAACTCAGGTCTTCCTGACTCCAGGGATGGTTCTCTATCCACTGCACCACCTAGCTGCCCCCAATAACCACAGGATTTTAAAGGGACCTCAGTGTCCGTACTTGGAAATGAAATCTATTTGTAAAATCCTTGATAAAAATCCTTGATAAAGACCTCAAATAAGGGGGAGCCCTATACTTTTTAAAGCAGCACACATTATTTTGGTGGTAGTTCTAAATCCTGGGAAGTTATTTTTCTCTCACATTTAATTGAAATCCGTCTATTGAAGTCAGATGGAGACTTTCCTTCATCTTTCACATGACTGCTTTTTATATGTTTGAAGATTGCTCAAATTCCTTCCCCCTTTATTTCTCCCTTCAAGGTCTTCAGGGCTATCAATCCTAATTCATTGAACCAATCTGCATGTGGCATCATCTGGAAGTCCTGCAATATCACTGTTGTTCTTCAGTTTTCTAAAATCCTTCCTTAAATATGGTGTCTATATTGAAAATGAATATCACTTTATTTTTAAAGTTAGATAGTTCTAGAATCATATAAGTTTCCCTAGAAGCAATTGAGGCTAAACCCTTCATTTTACTGATGAGAAAACTGAGACATAGTGATTAAATGACTTGCTGATAAAAGATCAGGGGTCTGAAGCCAAGTCCAGAATTCTCCTATTCCATGATTCCATGTTGTTGCCAACCCATCATCAAAATGGCTTTCTTCTATTGAGAAACTTCTAATGGTACTATAACTTAAAGCTGATATAGAAGACCCCTCACATCTTCAATAAAGATAATATAATAACTGCACATTCACACCACTCTATTTCTAATCAGAGTTTCAGAGTTCTTGAAAACAGAGGAATCCTCAAGGTATCATTTCAGGATTGATATACTCAGATCAATGGTGAAATCAATTACTATTAAGTGAAGTACTCTCTCTCTCTCTCTCTCTCTCTCTCTCTCTCTCTCTCTCTCTCTCTCTCTCTCTGTGTGTGTGTGTGTGTGTGTGTGTGTGTGTGTGTGTGTGTGTGTGACAGAGGACTTAATTGGGTGATCTCTATCAGAGATCTACTGGGAGGAAGAAACAGCTGCCTCAAGGTCAGACAAAATGAGTAGCAGAGTGGAGTTTCTGTTCATGTTTCTGCGTGGTACTTTTCCGTCTTTCTTTTGCTATTTAAGTAGCCTCCCCAATGGCATTTCCCTACTCCACAAAGGTCATTCTGAGAAAGATAAAAGGAAATGTACTCTTTGCCTGTGTCCACTTAATTTAAAAAAAAATTCCTCCTAAAAATGTCTTTTTCCTAAGGTTCCCTAGAAGATGGGGAATCCTTTTACTCTAATGTATATGTAATTAAAATTAGACTTTTATCTTAATTTCCATTTTTTATGCAGATGCATCTGTAGACAATTTTTCTTATTTCCTTTGGGGGGTCATACCCAAAGATCATCATTGAATATTCAATTTCTTGTGAAGCAATGTTTTTTTTACCCCCTTACAGTCTGCTAACTGTGCTGATGTCATATTGTTAACTTGTTAACATTTGGATATCTTTTTTTTAGTTTTTTTTTTTTGCAAGGCAAATGGGGTTAAGTGGCTTGCCCAAGGCCACACAGCTAGGCAATTATTAAGTGTCTGAGACCGGATTTGAACCCAGGTACTCCTGACTCCAAGGCCGATGCTTTATCCACTATGCCACCTAGCCGCCCCAACATTTGGATATCTTTTGAGAGATTTTTGTGGTATAGCAGATAGAGAACTGCATCCAAACTTACCACTAATATATATAATGACTCTCTGACCTTGGGTAAGTCATGGATTTGAAACCAGAAAAGTCTTAGAGAGTTGGTCTAACCTCTTGATATTTATTTAGTTTTTAATTTTCCCCCCAGTAATATGTAAAAGCAATTTTTGACATTCATTTTTAACATGTTGAGTTTTACATTCTCTCCCTTCTTTCCTCTCCATTTCCCATCCCCTCAATGAGAAGGCAAACCCTTTCATTTTTGTTAGTGAGGAAAAGAAGATGAGACTTAGAGAGGTTAAGGGTTTTGTGTGGGGTGATATAAATTGTAAAATCTGAAATGAAACTCGAATCCAAATCTAGTACTCTCTTCATTATATAATGCTGTCTTCCCCAGGGGGCCCTAGAACTGTCATTTGTAGTTGTAATAATGGTTGTAGATCTGCACTGGGAGAGGATGTTGGCCACTAGGGACCTCCCTTCAGCAATGAAATCACATCCTAAGACCAGTTAACAACTTGCTCCAACACATACACACCTGCCACCCCCACCCCCTCCATTGACAGCAACAACATTTTGACATCTTTGCTCATCAACATGGTGGGAAAGAACAATCCCACTAAGGTATATCTCTTATATGGAGTTGCTGGAGAGATTTTCTGGTAGTTATCAGAAGTTGAAAGAACAAAAGCTGAAATGACAGAATGACTTCTGGGGGAGCATTATTTGTTCTCTGGAGAGATTATTTCTGCTGTTTCTACCTCACTTGCTATGTGGAGAAAACTTTGAAGGGAAGGACATTCCTATTTGGTAAATACTACTGTGACAACTGTTTGGACAAGCAATTTTACTTTCAGAGAACAGGTGCAGAGTTTGAAGTTTCTTGGGTACAAATCTGAATGTAGAAGAAAAAGTAGAAGACTAATGGATGGGATTGATTTGATGTAATGAAAAATGTACAAGCCATTTGAACAATCTGGGATCCCTTGGAAGGAAGTGAGTTTTCCCATATTTGACATCTTCAGGCAATGTTTATTGGCTCCTTTTCAGGTATATTTTGAAAAAAAAATATTTTTCAAGTATGGTTGGGATTAAGCGACCTCTGGGATCCATTTGTAATCTTATTCCATTCACTATTTTCCTGACTTTACCTTCCATTTTACCCAATCATTTCCTTAGCTCCTTTCTGTTTTAACAGAGCACAGATGGTCATAAGCAGCAGCATATTATTTCATTCAGTCGTTTGATTATACTTCAGTGGAGCCTGCTCTCCTTACTTGTGGGTATTTTTTTTTCTGTTTTGGTAATGGTACAGCTTGAAAACAAATTTTCCAAAACCTTGAACTTGAAAGTCCAGGGAAAGTTAAATAAGTGAGATGCAGTGAAGTACTGGGTACCATCTATAGAGAGAAGGAATTAGAAAGATCTGGATTCAAATATTGCTTCTTACATGAGTGGTTGTGTGATCTTGGACAACTGACCTAACTTCTTTGAATTTCATCTGGGATAGTCATTGCTGTGATACCTAAATCATACAATTGTTATGAGAATCAGAAGAGATAGTATAAAATGTTTTGTGAACTTTGAACCATACTGTGTATTTTTTATTATTATTATTATTATGAAATATATTATATATAAAATATAAAAATGAAACCAACTATTAGTCACCCATACAATTAATTAAAAAACATCAACTTTTATGTGTAAAGTATATCATTAAGTATTTTAGAAGACACAAAATTGAAGATATGATGTTCATATATATTCTTTAATACTTTTAGATATGTTTGTTTTACTTTAAAGAAGCACTATCACAAAGCAAAGATATCAGCAAGCATAACCACTTCAAGAAGCTTTCATACTTCACTCATCTTGCAAGTCGCATTTATTGTCTTCTTTTCTTGTCCAAGGTGATGTGGGATTTGGAGAGGATTACTGGAGCCCCAGGATTTCATGCTAGCCCTATCTAGTAACCAGAGGCCCTTTCAAGGATAGCAGAAAGAGAGAAGCAGAGGATTCATTGAATAGGGTCAAACATTTCACGTGGAATCCCTTGGCCAGACTGGAACAAACTGATTACCAGATGCTAGTACAGGACAGAGACTTCATTGTCAGAAAGTCCTTCTTGAAATCAAGTCTAGCTACTTTGAAAGTTACACCTATTATTCTTACTTCTGTCTTCCAACATTTCAAGGCAACTCTCTTTTTTCTCATTTGGTTCTTATTTCTTCAAGTCACAAATCTCTCACTAACAATTAAAGAACGAGTGAGGGATTTGTTCAAATATTGCTTCTCACGTGTAGTAACTGTGTGATCTTAGGCAACTGAGCTAACTTCTTTGAATCTTAGTTGCTTTAACTCTTAATGGGGGGGAGATAATCATTCTTATGATACCTATCTCATAAAATTATTATGAGACTGAGAAGAGAGAGTGTAAAATGTTTTTTGAACTTTGAAAAACTAAAAAATAAGTGAAGAATTTGTGGCTTGTAGAAATGAGAACCAATAAGGACATGAGGGTTGCCTTGAAATGTTGGAAGAGCTATCATATGGGAGAGGAAATAGACATGTTTAGTATAAGTGGACAGAACCAATAGTAATGGCTATAATTTCAAAAATAGCACATTTAGGCTTGAGTTTCAAAAGGCCTTTCTGATCATGAAGACTAGCCCAAAGAGGATTTGACTGCCCTAGGGAGGTCTCTATGTCAAGGATGGATGACCATTTATCTGGTATGTCATGGAGAGCAATCTTGTTGGACTATGGACTGGAGTAGGTTTCCCTTATAAGTCTTTTTTCTTAAGAGCTAGGGAAGTGAACTGGTTTAGTGGGGAATCAGGAGAGGCCAGAGTTCAATAATCTAGGAAGCAGACAAATGTAGATGACTTGTTCCAAGATGCCAGTTTGAGTTGAAGATAAAATAAGCTGGCCCTCATAGGGCCCAGAGATGCCATGGCAAGAAGTCACTGGAAATAAACCATGTTTACTCTTGGGCCCCTGAAAACTAGCCAGTCCTTAACATTTATGACTCATAGTCAGCTTTCTACTTATGACTAAAAACTTAGGAATTCATCTTTCATCTAAGAAGACTCTATTCTGGGTCAGGAATGTACTACAGTCTGAATGGAGAATTATATGAGAATGACCTACTCAAGAGGAGTAATACTAACAAAACTAAATAGTTCATCAGTGATTGGAACAATTCCTGGAACATAGTAGCCAGCCTTAATAAACACATATTGATTTGACTTATCTATAGTGCTAAAATTTTATAAAGTTCTTTTTTCACTTCAAGGTAATACAAGTTTTATTGAAAACAAGGAACTATATATGAAAGGGCTTGCTCATCTCAGTCAGATAATTAACCATTAAGAATAAGAGCTGGGACTGCAGCATGAGGTTTCTTAGTCTTGTGTCTTCCCAATGTGCCTAAAATAAGGCACCAGGATGATAACAGTGCTCGTGTTGAAGGCTTCTAGGTTGCATAATGGATAGTATTGGACTCAGAGTCACCCATATCTGAGTCAAATTATCCAGGCCTGAGTTCTTATTATGCTATAGACATATTGACTGAGTGACCCTAGTTTAAGTCACTTAACCTCTCAGACTCAGTTTCCTAAAATGGTACTTACTTCACAGGGTATGAAGACTTGATATGTTT
This sequence comes from Macrotis lagotis, assembly GCF_037893015.1. NCBI lineage: Eukaryota > Metazoa > Chordata > Mammalia > Peramelemorphia > Peramelidae > Macrotis > Macrotis lagotis. Next base: position 29,173,321 of record NC_133661.1, on the reverse strand, counting down.
TCTCTGTCTGTTTGTCTATCTCTCTCTATTTCTCACTATAATGTTTACTGAACATTAACTACATAACTACATAAAAGTAAACATTTTTAACAAAAAATGATAAAAACTATTTCCCACAAACAAACAATTAGAATTAGGGAGGAGGAAATTGTTGGAGGGCAAAGGGAAAAGTTGAAAATTGACATGACAGTATAGGCATGATAGTGTTATATTTGGAACTTGGTGAACTGATGGGATCTTCCAGATAATGTTGAAACAGAAAAGTTTTCATTTC